>NW_011369951.1:4735847-4775218 GCF_000735185.1 Notothenia coriiceps
CAGTGGTTATTGCAAAACGTATTGAAATGAACTTATTGCACATATTAAACCTGAGACTAACTAAGCTTAAATTATTGCCTATAAAAACAACATTAAACATTAAATCAGTTGCATTCATTTCTTATGGCTCTATCTGCAACTTTTCCGGAGTCATTTCTTATGATTACATTTTTCCACAGGCCAACAAACAGCTTCAAAAAAACAATTTCCCTCAAAGAGAAAACCAAACATGCCCTGTTGTCTCAAGAAAGAAAGTGCAGAAGGAAACATCCATTGAAACTCAGTTTGCTGCTCTGTGATGCTAGTTCAGATACTTGGCATCTCATCTCGGGTGCAAGGTCATCAATGTTTGGGCTCAGGCTCTGAGCGGAGGAAACCTTCAGGATGTTATAATTATAGTAATTAGAAATTATCTTGCGGGCCGAAATTAAATCCACCAAGGGCCTGATTTGGCCCCCGGGCCTTGAGTTTGACACATGTGATCTAAACAAACCAAACAAAGTCAGACTTACTGTTCGGACTACAATTGCTGATTAATGTGGCCTAACTCGCTCCACCTGTTTTAAGTTTTCCCAAACATAACCTGATATAGTCACTAATGCAACAGCCCACTTTGCAGCCCTTTTTTTAAAAGCCACAACATTTGACATGATTGATACCTTTAGATAGCAACATGCTTTGTTGCTATCAGCCTCCATTGCTATTTCCATACACATGATAAAGTATGTTTAGTCAGGAGGTAGATTTATACGATTTGTGCCTCTAGTACAGGGGTAGCCAACACGGTGCCCGTGCGCGGGCATTTAGTCGCCCGCAGGGGCAACGTGAGTCGCCCGCAGGGGCAACGTGAGTCGCCCGCCGGGCATGCTCTAAAAATAGCTCGCCAAGCAAATCCAAATTGTAAAAAATACACAAAGCAAAAAAGGAAATGTAATTTAAAAGAATCGACCCTATGCTTAAACGAAACCTCAATCATGGCGAACTCTATCTACTTGCTACAACTATATATCTATCTATCATCCCTCCTCCCCCCACCCCCATAATGAATATCGACCAATCACGTTCTTGCTTGATTTGCGGGTCCAGAGTTGCAGTCGGGAAGAAGAGCAATGTGGCACCTCCCTGCTGATTTTCCTTCTGGCAGAATCTACACAACACATCAGCCCCATTGAACAGCCTAGTCGTGCCAGCCTACACAGCACATGAGGGGCAGAGTTTTACTGTGTGTGTGTGTTGCAACTTGCATATATATTTATTGCACTTGATGCACACACACGCATAGCGTCATTTCCACTGGGGACAGGGGGAACATGTCCCCTCCCACTTTTCAAAATCCCGTTTGTGTCCCCCCACTTTACAAATATGTTTTTCTTTTTTTTTTAACGCAAGCCTTCATCGCCACAGAGGAGCACACAGCCTCTGTGAGAGAGCTTGGGAGAGCACGGGAGAGCACACCTTTATCTATTTAATATAGATAAAGTAAGAAATCATTCCAATGTGTACTATAGGACAGTAAAAAACAGTTTAAAAAGGGGAGTGATTAGTAAAATATGCATAAAGAAAGAATGCTAACTATAGGTAACATTAGATAAGAATAAACAGGTTTCAATGATTTGTTATTGGTTGTGATCATATTTATAAAGATGTTTGGATTATTTAAAAGTATACAGCTCCTGTTCATATGAGTGTTGAGAGCTGTATCCATAAATTCATGTTGTGCTCAAAGTGCACCAGATTGATGCATTTGACTTCAACATTTAAAAAAAAATCTTCCCAGGGTTGTATGCCCCCGGACCCCCCTAGAGGATGTGAGGTCCACCCCCCAAATAAAGCAGGTTAAAATAATTAAATTGCATACACTGAAAATGGGTCCCACAGACCCAAACAGCACACAAAGGTTAAAGGTCAGAATATAATAATGTTAAAATGTGCTAAATATATATACACTGCAAAAAACAAAAAAAAGAGGAGCAAAAGTAGCTCACGACTTGTTTTATTTTTTGAAAGTAGCTCTCATCCTGAAAAAGGTTGGTGACCCCTGCTCTAGAAGAATTACTACTGCTATTTTAAAATGACTGTTCAAATAACACACTTAGCCATTTAATTCTGGGCTCCTCTTGGTTTGGTGAAAGTGCAATATTATTGTCCTGTTCCATATTTACTGTGTATATGATGTTTTGTCCCCTCAACCTTGCAGTTACAGGACAGGTGCTGCGTTGTGACGCCATTGTGGACATCATCAGTGAGATCCAGATCGTGTCGACCACCAGAGAGCTTCATCTCGAGGACTCGCCACTGGCACTCAAAATTCATGCACTGGACTCTGAAGGTGACATACCGGCTCACCACAGGATGACGTAATGGGGATGATTTTAAATAATATCACCTTAAGACTTTTGAAAATGTTTAACAGCAATACTGTTATGTTATTCAATTATCCTATCCTTAAGTCCACAGCACATTGTTTATTTGGAGCACAAAAGACCTGTCAGAGTGACGAGTGAGCTGGCTGTAGGCAGCATTTTCTTTCCCCTCAGGCTGCTATTGTGAGGTGGCTGCGTTTGTTCTGTTCGACCGGTTTCATTTAAGCCAGACACACTTAGTTCAATGAGCTGTAGCTATAGCCTGATTCTTTCTGATGATATCTCCAGGGCCTGGTGCTTTGTTTTTGTTTGCTTTGGCTTAAGAGTGCATTTTATATTCCTCAGATGAAGTAGATTGCAAAAGCACAGCAAGTTTCCCTTAATGAAATGCCTATTGGTTTGATTTTGGTTAATTCGACTGCCAGGAGCCTTTAGACATTTGTGCTCAGTAGACATTATACATTTTAGCATAATGTGACTTCAGGCTTATAACACAAGTTGAAAGGTCTGTGTAGACATCCTCTGCTTCTTACTAAATTGCAAATACCAATGTATTTAGATAAGAAAATTCTTAAAATGTCTTATTCTTGTCTTGTTTGTGTTGCAGGAAACACCTTCAGCACCCTTGCAGGTCTAGTGTTTGACTGGTCCTTAGTGAAGGATGTAGATGTGAATGGAATCTCTGACTCTTACAATTCATTACGGTAGGCTTTCCTGTGTTAATACAGCACTCTCTCTTTACTGAGCAGACTTGTTTTCAGAGTTATCAACCTACATTGACATTCTAACCTAACCATAAAACCTACAATATACTGTAGTGACCCTGTTGTTTCATCAAAGTAGTGTCAAGTTCATGTTTTACTTCTTGGTTCCTCTTCTTCTGAAATTGAATGTTTCTTGAGGTCACATGGAAATGACCAAACTGAGTTTTCTAATATGTCTCTTTTCTCTTCTCAAGGGTACTTAAATTCTCAGAGTCCACCTACACTCCCCCTGCGTACATATCTGAAATGGAGCGTGTCGGGAAACAGGGCGATATTATTTTGGTGTCAGGATTGAAAACGGGACATGCTAAACTAAAGGCCAAAATACAAGAGCCATTGTACAAGGTAAGCTGTTAAGAGGTGCGAAGAATCTATTTATTGGCAGTTGTAGAAGGTCTAAGAAGAGTACAAAAAGTTGTAGTTAGTTCTGCCTTTTGTGTGATAGCTTATCTCCTAAGATGCACACGTCTAAACTCTCGATGTGGACAATGCTCGTTGCCAATAGTGTTTAGCATGTAAGGGCGGTAAGGTAACACGAGCAATTTGTCTAAACATTTAGCAAAAGTGCACCACATTCAGACGGAGGAATGCACCGGGTTCGACTGTCTTTCAGTAGCTCTGTAGCCCCATCCACGAGTAACGTTTCCACGTCGGGTGTGTTATGTATGCTAGCAGCAACACACGCAGTTAACAAAATTATACAAACATGGATTAATGATTAGAGGTAACTGAGTTGTTTATTTTGTTAAAGTTTCAGCTATTCTGTTTACAGTTCTGTCATCACATTATTTAATACGATTTGTTAAAATATTGTTGTTTCTTTTGATGTGGAATATTATTTATTTAATTAAATAAAAAGCAATGTTAATTTTGTTTAGTTAATTTAATAATATATGTATTTTTGAATCAAGTATTCAACTTTATTGTCTTCATTGTTAGTTTCCACATGCCTAAACAACCTCAAGCTAAATCTAAAAGTTGACGGCTAAATAAGAGCGTTTGAGAAATTATGCAAGGCATAATAGTCTGAATAGTCGATTAATCGTTTCATTAGTCGATAGATTAATCGATTATCAAATTAGTCGTTTGTTGCAGCCCTAGTCTAAACATAGCAAAAGATTGCACTGTAGTAACGAGACCCCCCCTGCCTTGGTATATAATGATACAGCAGTAGTGACAGTTAAGCTGGTTTTCTGTTTTGTTAAATAATTGTCGCCCACATTTCTTGTTATCGTGCTATGCCTCTACCTGAGTTATACAATCATGAAGCTGTTGCCCAACAAAGAAGTTCATTTCAGTAATAAAATATTCCAAACATAACCAACAGATGTATGTGATTAATTGAACCACTGCAGCCAGTTTGTTCTGGTTTGTTAAGGCGGGAAGCTAATGTTGTGTTTTACTGTAACTATGGTAACTGTGCCACAGGATGTGGGCGCTGCGGAGGTGAAGCTGCTGATTCTAGAGAACATCCTGCTGAGCCCTGCACACGATGTCTACCTACTGGCGGGAACTTCCATCCGATACAAAGTCCTGAAGATAAGACAGGGCACGATGACAGGTCTGTTCAGTGATGAGTCAAATCCATATTTTACTATAACTTAACCTACTGTTCTGATCTGATTCTGTTTAATTTAAATATGACACAAAAATGGAGTTGAGTCATTGATTTCACTCCCTGTCACCAGATGAGTGAAGAAGCTGGGCACGTTTTTTCAGTTTCTCGTACAGAGGAGCCAGCTTTTAAACTAATGCGTGTTTGTGTTCCTCCAGAGCTCTCCATGCCCTGTGATCAGTATGAACTGCACGTCCAGAACAGTGTGATCGGCACTAATGGAAACCCAGACGTCTCTGTGGCCAGTCTGGATCAAAGCACTTCCACAGTTACAGCAATTCAACTTGGATACATCAACGTGGTGCTGGATCACAAAAGTATCCTTCCTGCACTCTGTAGCTGATATTATGATGCTTTAATGTCATGATTTTTGCTTTGACATCTTCTGCTAATAAACTGGGAACTTGTCTTACCTACAGCGATAAAGGTGTTTTAACAATGAAACTTGTTTATCTGTTACCAGTGGAGTAGTACTAATTGGAGTAGGATAATGCATATGGCAAGAAGTTATTTGTCATTGTTTATGAGTGACATTTCCTTAATAGCTATCCTCAGGCCTTCGAATGCAAGGAGTGTCTCGCCTACCCAACAGCACTCTGTATGTGGTTGAACCAGGATACCTAGGTCTGTTTCTCTCTCTTACTGTTTAAAAACATGAACAGTCTAAGAATGATTTCAAAGTGAAATTGTTTTGAAAGATGTTGCTGATCTTTATTTCTCTGTTTGATTTGCTCAGGGTTTAAAATTCAGCCAGGAGACAGCTGGGTTCTGGAAACAGGCAGAGTATATGACATTGTCATCGAAGTCTTTGATAAATTTGGCTATAAGATCTACCTCTCTGATGTAAGTATGCTTCAGTAAAACCACTGTTACACTTTTTTAATGTTTTTCTTTTCTGTCTGTGAATGCTGTATGCATTGCTACTAGATAATATGACATTACAGGTGAAAATCAGAAAGTGTTCTTTGACCGTGTAGCCAGTAAATCTTTCACGTATCATTGTTACTACAACCTCAGTTGACCAAAGTGCTGTACAGGGAACAAATATAAAATAATAAAACAATAATTAAAAACAACATAAAAAGCACAATAACTAGAAACATATAAAAACACATACAAATATCAAAATGTTATGTTCAACTAGTATTAAAAGCCAGTGCAAAACTTTAAGACTATATATAAATACATATATATAAAATAATGTATTATATTACGTTATTGCCTCTGCATTGGAATATTATTGGATAGTGTAATGATTTCATAATTAACTACGTCTGAAAAGCAGAAGTCTAGGGCAAATAATTGCAAGTCTCTTCAGTGTGCATGTCACAAAATGAGATGCATTGTGGGACATGTAGTTTATGGACAACGTGCTTCTGTAAAGAGACATGTAACCATATTGTAGGAGCCACATATGAAGTATTTTTCCATGTTTGTTACGGTACATTTGTTTGAGTCACTATAGGTGGTGTGCGTGTCATTGGATTTGTGTGGTGGCGTTTGCGGTTATATCCGGTTGCTTCTACCTGCGCACTTTATGATAGATGGAGGGGGAGTGAGCTGGAGAAGGACGTTTTTTGTTGACCGCACGCATAAAAGAATATACGCATATGGATATGGACTATTGAATGTTTGCTTTGGAAGTAAAAGGTCAAACGCATACTGGTGGAAAGAATGAGATTTTGCGCGTCCACAATGTTTTTCTCTTGTTCAGTCGCTCGCGGCACTTTGTTTGGAATATTACTGCCGCAATACACATAATAATAAACATATTATATTCTTTGCAAGCTCTTGCGGGGCCACATAAAATGAAGTCGAAGGCCGGATTTGGCCCCCGGGCCTTGAGTTTGACACCCCTGACTGAAAGACAGGAACAGCCTGAACAGCATTGTTAAAACCTGCTCTTAGATCAACGGCGTGAAACAGAGAGACTTAAACTCCTTCTGAACCAACAGATTCTGCGGAAAGCAGAGAGCACTCTGAACTCTCCAGGTCACGTTCTTTCACATGAATTTCCTCTTCTGCCATCAGGGCGAAGATATGCTCTACCTGCTCTAAAGACTAATCACTTTTCAAAATCATTCATCCCTTCTGCACTCAAACTTTTAAATTCTTAAAAGGCTTTTAACTTGATTATTTATTTGTGTATTTATTATTGTGATACTATGAACTATTTATAGTGTAAATTGGAATTATCCACATCTGTGCTCCCGGGTGTATCTGTGTGTTTTCTTCCTGTATGTTCCTGCCTGTGTACATGACATAAGCTGCTGCTCATAAGCAAATGCCCCTTGCGGGATTAATAAAGTTGTTGATTGATTGATTGATCTATAGAGTCCTCTAGAGTCATACGAATGCAGTAGTTAAACAATCTGTGTGTTTTTGATTTTTGCAGAATGTCCGCATTAGCACTGCTTTCCCCTTGGAGTACTTTGAACTCCTGGAGTCTTCTCTGAATGGATCCTATCATCGTGTCAAAGCGCTCAAAGAAGGCCTCTCTCTCATTGATGCTACTCTTACAGCTGTTGTGGATGAAGTGAGTGAACTTTCTACCATTTCAGTCTGTACTTCAAGAGGAGAATCATTTTTTGCATTACCCTTCTGCTCCTTTCTTTCACTTCAATAGAGCGAGCCTGATCGTTTCATGTGGCCTCTGTTCTTTTTTCAGAATGGACTAGTCCACCCACTCGCCAACCCAGTGCACAATGAACAGGATGTAGAAATCTATAACCCCATAGTTCTTAGTCCCAGTATTTTGACATTTCCATGGCAGCCCAGGGTCGGAACTTATCAGTACACAATAAAGGTAATTAACATGTCACTCATATGACACTTTCTGTATGGCTTTCTAGCTTTGACTCTAATTCACACTTTACCATAACACTTATGGTTGCTTTTACCGCTAAAGAGGTGTCATTCAGAGGGCATGTGATTACTCCCTTTTCCTCTGACAGGCGACAGGAGGGAGTGGGAATTTCAGCTGGTCTTCGTCCAACACAGCTGTGGCCACAGTGACGGTGAAAGGCGTGATGACAACAGTCAGTGACATCGGCGTCAGTGTCGTTTACGCTCATGATCTACGAAACCAACTACACTTCGGACAGATGAAGGTCAGCTGGCACAGAAAACTGTCAGATTGTTAAACAACAAACTGCTATTTAGTAACGTTATGGCCCAAATGATAGTCCTAATTACAGATCTTTTTCAATGTTATAGTCCATGATGTCTAATTTTCAGAAAACTCAATTGCACATTACACCATTTACATTTGTGTGAGACTCCATGTTGTTGTTGTTGTTGTTGTTGTTGTTGCCCAGATTTAATCCAACATGTTGTGATTTTATTATCTTCCCAGCGTCTTTACATTGTTTTATAATCCTGTTTCCTCTCAGGTGTATGTTGTTGAGCCTGTTGCCATGGACTTCGCCCCCTGCCCCGTGGAGGCCAAGGTGGGCTCGGTCCTGGACCTCCCTCTCAGGATTTTCGGCCTGTTGGGGGAGGTGGAGAAGGAGCGCGTCATGTTGAGTGACTGCTCCCACTTTGACCTGCAGGTCGAGGAGGAGAACAACGGCATCTTCCAACTACTAAGCGGTGAGTCCTGCTCATCTGACCGGGACACATAGTGGGTTAATTCATTAATGAACATGGTAGAATAACATTTGGTTAAGGCCCCTGCTAAGGGATGCTCAATCATGGGATTCACTTATTAATGACTCTTTAGTGCAGTTTAGTGCTAATCAATTCAAGTTATGACTGATATTGACTCTTAGCTAGTGAATTGCCAATTAAACCAGAGGCAGGCATGTTTTGTGTGTATTGTTTATTTAGCAATACTGGATTGAACATGCATGTGCTTGAGGCTTACTGTATACTGTACAAGGAGGTTAATTAGGTCGTTGACTTCATTTGAATTCAAACGTGTCATCTACTTACTGATATAGAGCTTTGTTTGGTCCAGTGGTGGTGTACAGTAGGAGGGGCACCCTTTGTTTTCTCTGTGGTTGTTTCAGTGATAACTGATACAATCTATAATTACTGTTATTGTTTAACTCTCCATACAAATTCCCATGCAAGCAGCAAGTGCTGGTAACTTTTTAATCGATTTAGTCCTTAACTGCAGTTGGAAGAATAGATATATTAAAAATGTATCCATAGACACTTAATAGTTGCCCAGCTTAATGAAACCAAATGCATAATACTGGTAGCGAGCGTATAGGTCTGAATCCTCTCCAACTCTCTGAAGGATTTATACTTTTTTTTTTTTATGGCTTTCAGAATCTTCATTAAAACATTTATCTCTTTAAGATCTCTGTTAGCAAGAGCTACCGTTTTTCATTTTGAAATCTTGTATTATTAATCAGAGGAGTGGGCTGGGACAAATAACAGGATCTTTCTGTACTCCAGTGCGGTTTAAGAAAGGAAGATACATGAGGACACCTGGGTGAACTGTTGTGGTTATTTGTTCTTTGTCATCATATTGCATTTTCTCTCTTACTCTTCTTCAACCCAGGGAGGATGGCTCCAGGCCAGGAGCGCTGCAGTGGGGTGACGGCCAAGGCCCTGGCCCCCGGGTACACCGTGCTCACCGTGAGCTACACCCACGGCAACGTCCATCTCAGCGCCAAGATCACTATTGCTGCTTATCTTTCTCTCAGAGTGAGTCCAAAGGCTTTATGCTACCAGGGCTCATCATAGAAGTCATTTCATTTTGCCCTCTTAATGGATATTCTCAAGACATCTAGGGTTACTTTTCTTGTGGGTTGTATTTACTTGTTTGTTTAATGGTGTTCTTCACCCTTCTTCTTATTGAATGCCATGATGAGGCATCTCTGCCCGAAGTCTTTGTTGTGATTTGCTTTTTATTCTTTTCATCTCAGCAATTAACTTTGGTCCTTGAAGGAAAGTCGTGCACATTCATACACGTTCAGGCACACAGCCTCTCCCTATAATCAAGGCAGAAAAGCGATGATCAGCGAGTGTTAAAGATTTCTCCTCCTGGGTGTTACTCTATGAATTTTAATTATGTAACACTGATTTGTTTTCTAGGCCTAGGCTCTAGTGCTGCACAGGAGTCAAAATGACTTTAAATGTGGAAGAGCACCTCATTTGACAGTGTGACCTCCTGAGCCACAGATATACTGCTGTGGTCTCCTTATGTTAGGGTTATCAGAAGAGTAACATGCTCTTTGATGCACTACAGGTCATGTATTTTTTATTATGGAAGTGAGTGGTATTCTTCAAAAATATTGCAGACGTTTTTGTGATGTCTTCATTTCTTTTGCCCTGGCAGCTAAAGTTTGACCCAATTTCTTTTCTGTGAAATGCTGCGGATTTTAGCTTTCACATTTCCCAGCCAGCAAAGTTAAGATCCTCTTAACACTAGAATAGCCAAGCGGATGCACAAAAACCTGCTTTTATTTTTTAATCAAGGGACCTTTCTTTGGTTTTAAAATTGTCCTTCCATGATAATCTGCACACGTACTTCTTACGTTATTACATGTTGGTTCTCCATTAGTTTGAGATTTGTGAAAGCATTTCTTATGAAGTGTCCTGCTGTAACTTTGCATAATACATGACTGTTGTTTGGCAGGCGATTGACCCTGTATCTGTCGCCGTGGTGACTCTGGGATCTTCTAAAGACATGTTGTTCGAGGGCGGGCCCAGGCCTTGGGTTTTAGAGCCATCGAAGTTCTTCTGCAACCTTATAGCTGAGGACGATGCCACTGTGAGCCTAACCCTGACCAGCCCCTCATCTCACAACTATAACCAGCACTGGGTCAGAGCAACCTGCCAGGCCCTGGGAGAACAGGTGGGAACTCATAATGTCTCTATTTAATATGCATGAAGCCAAATTTAAGAATTGTATGGTTCAATTTCACCCCTTTTATTTCTTGTACCCTGACTGTAAATACAATTTCTTGAAATTCCACCTTGCATTATCTACCTGACGTCCTTTCTGTATGACTGTAATGGCTCTCAATAGTTATAGAAACAGCAGCGCACTGTAGCATGTGGCCATCGGCTTCAGTTATTATGTCATTCTTCAGGTGCTGGAGGTAATGGTGGGGAACAAGGCCAGTGTAACCAATCCTTTTCCCGCTGTGGAACCGGCAGTGGTGAAGTTTGTGTGCGCCCCCCCGTCTCGCCTCACCCTGCTCCCTGTGTACAGCAGCCCACAGCTGGACCTGACCTGCCCGCTGCTGCAGCAGAACAAACAAGTGGTGTGTATGTCGCCAACAAGCCTCACCTGATGTGTTTAGCTGCCTACATTTACTTTTTAAACCTGGTCTTTGTTTTACATTGATTATTTACTTCTGTCCATGGCTGTACATGCTTGCATCTTACGAAAACCTTCAAATAATATAATAATAATATGAACACATTTTAGGCTCCTGTAAACATAAAAGGAAGCATCTTTGGCTGACTGATTTTAATTGTTTGTTCATAATTCATTCAACACTTCCTTTTTCTAGGTACCTGTTTCAAATTACCGTAATCCCATTTTGGACTTGGCTGCTTTTGATGAACAAGGAAGAAAGTTTGACAACTTCAGCTCTCTGAGCATACTGTGGGAATCGAGCATTGTGTCGCTGGCCAGCATCGAGCCCACTCTGCCCATGGAGCTGCAGCCGTTTGAAGACGGCAACAAACAGATGAAACTCCACGGTAAAGCATTGTGACTTGCCTTGTTTTTTCTTGTTGTGTTTTTCCGAAAGAGTGGGTTATCGGCTAAATGTAAGTCTTTTGTTGAGACATTTGGAAAAGTAATGAGGCAAAGTTCGGAGGGAGGCTCTTGCAGAATTAAATTCTAAGACTGCGGAGGCAGACAGGGAATTATCCATTCACCTATTAGTGAGAGTACATTTTTTACTTTTGTTTCCTCTCTCTGTTTTTATAGATTAGTTTAGACAAAAGAGTTTGGATTGTTTGTTTAATGACGTTTTGTTTGTTGTTTTCTGTTGCAGGACGACAGACAGTGCTTGTACATCACCAAACAGGCATCGCTGCCATCACTGTGACAGCTCTGGGTTACCAGGACTTACATCTCACAGCAGCCAAAGTTCCCAGTCCAGTAAGTGACTCAACCACTAAAATATGTCCAAAAGTTTTGCACTTTCTTTCTCTCTAACCAAAGCAGCTCAACTTCTATCCAAAAATATCCCTATATCCGTACTCTTGATCAGTAAGCATTTAGCTCAAACTCAGATCAATATCAGGTGTTTTTGACTCGATCCAACTGTGATAGAAATGTTATTTATTTGATTAAACGTGTCGTTTGGAGTCAGAGTGCAGGTCTGACTTTTATCAGTGATGCTTGATTTCCAATAAACTTTTTTTCTATTTTAAACCCACCTTGCTGTATTGGATGTTTGTATAATATTTAAGTTGTAAGCATAACACTAACTTGGTTTCGTCTCTTCTCTTTCTAAACAGTATGACCCTTTGACCCCAGTCTCAGCCACTCTGGAGCTGCTATTGGTGGAGGATGTGACGGTCTCTCCTGAGATGGTTACCATATACAACCATCCAGATGTGCGGGTAAGAGACGGACACACACACACACACACACACACACACACACACACACACACACACTCACATACATGTCACAGGGTCATGTCTTAGCAAGGGTGAACACGGACTCACAAAATGTTTTTCATGGCTTGTTTGCTGAAAGTAATTTTCAATTGATATTTTTTTGTTGTTGCTATTATTGATGTTTTTTACTCTTTTATTGAGCAGAAAAAAACTTTAAATTGCATCACCTTCGGTCACAACTGAATGAATTGAAAAGTGAATAATGATTGCTCTGGGCACCGTGATAGATTATCCCCCTCAGTGGGGGCCCCCCTCCTAATCCTGTGTGATATAAGAGCGGTGTTTGGTGGGTGTGGGGGTTAAATAACAGTTAGTGACCTGTGTCAGAGGATTTTATAGTGGGAGTGTGGTCAGAGGTCCTCTTTAATGTCTTATGCAAGGCCAGATGCCTGTCAGAAATAAATGACCGCAATATGTAATCATCATTTTGAGCTGTATTACTATTTGAAGCTCTCACAATGCATGAACTGTTTTTCAGGCGAACCTGGCACTGCGAGAAGGTTCAGGGTACTTCTTTATCAATACCAGTATGAAAGGGATCGCAAACGTGCTCTTTCAGGAGGCCCAAGGAACAGCTCAGGTAAGAACGACCATCTAAACTGTGATGGGAATACACAATTGTTTTAACGACAAACTGTACCGTTGATTTGACAGAGAACGCAAATGCATAACCTGACCAGGATATTGATTAAAGTACACAACTACTCCATTGAATGCAGATCAATGTGATTCTGATGTATCACTTTGATTTGCTGCACAGGTCTCTCCCATCCACCCGGGGGAGGTGAAGGTGATGGTTCATGACCTTTGTCTGGCCTTTCCAGCGCCTGCCCAGGCTACAGTGCACGTTTCTGACATCCTAGAGGTTTATGTGAGAGTGGTTGACAAGGTGAGTTTAGCACCCCATAATCCCTCATATTAGATGGTGCAGCCACAGCTTGACTAGATTATTATTATTATTCGTATAATCAGTAACATGCGTTCCCGGAATGTCTCAATGACGTCAACGCACTAAATATGGACTTCTTCTTCTAGCACTTCCCTTTGCAATTTTAATAAAAAGTTGGCCTGTCTTGAATTAGCATCGTTAAGTTTGCCCTGCCTGTGAACCAAAATGATTATTTCCCTTATGGTTCGTGTCTTCTCTATTACAGGTGGAGATTGGCAAGTCTGTGAGAGCGTATGTCAGAGTCTTGGATGATAATAAGAAGCCTTTCCCAGTCAGCTTTTTCCATTTCATGAATCTTAAACTCACGGCAGCTTCCGCAATCGTCTCTCTGAAGTGAGTAATGTGAAACTTGTTGATTAGGATGAAGGAACTTTTAAAGGCAAGTTCATGTAAATGTTGAAATGTCTTTTTTTCCAGACCATTAGCGCAGGCCACAGAGCTGGATACAGCTGTGTTCGTGGTGAAAGGCGCCTCTATTGGTCAGACCACTCTGTCAGCTGTTGTTGTGGACAAAAATGGGAGGAGAATTGCATCTGCACCTCAGCAAATTGAGGTATAATGTTGTGTGAATTTCTAAAATGTTAACTCGGGCATATGTCTTCCACATGTTGTAACTTGTGTTTCTCTTTTTAACATCTAGGTGTTTCCACCGTTCAAACTCATTCCAAGGAAAATGACGCTGTTAATTGGAGCAATGATGCAGGTATGTACAAAATTGATTCTTTAGCTGTGTCTGGAGACAGCTGGCCTCAGTTTGTCTTGCCAGAAGAGTTCATCTGGTCCACAGTTTATATTCCAAAAAAGCCCTCTGCCAGAGCTCTCCTGGAAAATGACGTTAGACTTGCTTTAAACATCCAGATCGCCTTTCATTTTGCCTCCGCTCATGCTTTAATAAGAAAGCTATAACCATCTATCCAAGAGGCCTCCTATTTGCTAAACACACAATTCAATAATAAACATGCCTTGCACATTATTTGTGTTGGATATCCGTGTTTCTAGTGTTGTGTATTTCACAAAGGATAATGCCCTTCAACAAATGACTATCAGACCTTGCTTTGATGAACGCTATTGACTAAAGCGTCAGTGAGTGTTGTCAAGTTTAATCATGCAAGAGTGATGCTCATTTATTTGTATTTGTATTTATTTTTTAATCCAAACTCTTAATCCTCTTTGCAATCCTGCTCTCATGTATAGATCACATCAGAGGGGGGCCCTCAGCCTCAGTCCAATATCCTGTTCTCTATTTCCAATGAGGACAAAGCTTCTGTTAACGGCATGGGCCATGTGAGGGGTGTTGCCATCGGTAATGTCACCGTGACTGGACTGGTCCAAGCTGTGGATGCTGAGACTGGGAAACTTGTGGTTGTGTCTCAGGTATATCAATATATAAACATCATGTGGACTAGTTTATCTTTCACCTACATTTTACAATGAAAAAAAACATAATCTCTTGTGTCCACAGGATCAAGTAGAAGTGGAAGTTGTGCAATTGACAGCCATTAGAATCAGAGCACCTATAACAAGAATGAAGACGAAAACACAGGTATTTAAGAAGAACTACAATGACCACAAATCAAAGAGTAACTGCTTATAGTTGTGTGCCAACAATACCAAATATTGAGTACTTTTAATGCGCATGTACTTGACTCATCTCCTTTCCTTTTGTAGATGCCTGTTTATGTGATGGGTCTGACCAATAGTCAAACACCCTTCTCCTTTGCCAATGCCATACCTGGCCTCACCTTCACATGGTCCACCACCAAGAGAGACATTCTGGATGTCCAGCCAAGACACAATGAGGTACCCTGCCCTCAGGATTGTTGACGTTTCATTTGGTAATGAATACCGAGTCATTCCTATTTCAGGCTCCTAGTCCTCTCAATCCTTTTATCAGATGAATCTTTAAGATGTGCTGTCCCCTGCATTGCATTATGATTCAAATCAAAAACAGCATCTGCCTTTCCTCTGCTGTCTTGTCAGCCTGTCCCTGCTTCCTCATCGTTGTTGCCTTTTTGATTTGATTTGCTGCTGCTATTTTTGCCATTGTTACAAGCTGTCTGTCTCCTTCAGGCTAACGTGGAGCCCCAGCCGGCGCACAACTTTGGTATGATGGTGACGGGAAGAACGAGAGGGCGGACAGGGCTTAAGGTGGTGCTCAGAGTTACTGACCCGGAAGCTCTGCAGCTCTTAGGAAGTCTACAAGAACTCACAGATGAGATCCAGATCCAGGTACAGCACTGTCAATAAACCACTGCTTTAGATATTTGTATCTGTGTCATTAGCACCCGTATTATACATATTGTAAAGATAAACGTTTTAAAAGCCCCTTTTTATGGACTACTTATCGTGATCATATCCCCCTGCTGTTCCTTCATGGTGGAGATGCTGGCGTTAAAGGAAGATGCTGAGCTTTGGAGTTTATATCTGAGGCTGATAAGACTGCAGCTTCAGACTGCATTAAACTATGACATGTTTCTTGTCCCGAAACATCAAAGAGCGATCAAAGCCCTTTTTAATAATTGGACTTTCAACCTTTTGCTTTGATCAAGGTCTATGACAAGCTACACATGCTCAATCCTGAAGTAGAGACTGGGGAGCTACTGATGGCTCCGAACTCAGCCCTCAAACTACAAACTAACAGGTGAGTGCCTTTTGTCTCTTGTTGCATGTGAACAGACACTTACATTGCAAAAAGACACACATCACATAACTTGATGGAATTGAATGTGACTGTTTCTCTGTCTACTAGGGATGGTGTGGGTGCGCTCTCGTATCGGACTCTGGATAGCCCTGACCAGGCTGTTATCGCTCAAGTGGACGATAAGGGCTTCCTCTCCTCTGGCTCTCTGACTGGCATCTCCTCTCTGCTGATCACCTCCCAGGAGACCTTTGGCATCAATCAAACTCTCATCCTTGCTTTGAAGGTCAGTTTGAGAGCCACTGCATGACACAATTGTTGGCTTTGAAGGCTGCATGTTATGGGCATTAACATAGAATTTCATTTCCATTACCTCTTGCGTGTAGTTATTATATAAACTGTCTGCTGCAAGGTGGTTAAATGTCCAAAATACACCGTTTGATAAATGTGGTTCCAATTCAGCATCAGTTTGTGATTTAGAAAATATGACAATGTGCCGCAGCAAAGCTAAATCAACAGAAAACCTAATCGTGCCTCCCAAATGGCAGATGTTTGGAGAATTGTATTTATGGAATCCGTCCTTCATACTTAAAAGTGTGGCTGACATGGCTTAAAAGAAAGGATTATTTTCGGTGTACATATTGCTGCCAAATTTAGGTTATAAAAATAAATAAAGATTCCTGTGGAAGAATTTATATTACTTTTCATAAAGCATCTGTCATTCTGATCAATTAGCTCCCTGTTTAGCTACACCTGCTACATGCTCTATTCTCAGTGGGGTAAGGCCACTCACTGTGTTTGTTAACAGTAGCACTGACCATGAAAATGACAGTTGACATTGTCCCTGCAGTTACTGAGTGTGACACCGGTTCTTCCCTTCATTTCTCAGGTGGTGCCTGTGTCCTATGTGCGCTTCAGTACCAGCCCAGTGCTGGACACAAACACCAGAGAGAGCCTGAAAGCCTTCCCCCTGGGCATAGTGCTCACCTTCACTGTCCACTTTCATGCCGGCACTGGAGAAGTCCTTCACAGCTCCAACTCCCACCTCACGTTCTCCACTAACAGGTAAACAGCAAACAATCTATAGATCCTTTAACACTTTTCACTATGTGGCTGTCATTTACATAAATCATGTATGCCTTTTTAAACAGTGTGACTCAAATCAAATCAAGTTTTATTTATATAGCACATTTTTAAAACGAGCCAAAGTGCTGTACATATAATAATTACCTTACAGTAAGGACACTATACAGTAAATACAACAGCACAGTTTTTGCAGAATATCAGTATGAGAAAACGACACCCTCTGACCTTAGAGGATGTCAAACCTCAATGAGTAGAATGCAAGCAGAATGAGGATGACGGAGGACATTGCAATTTGCCTAGGGCCCAGAAGTAAAAACCCCATTGTCCTGCTGTTCTGGGCTAAATATAGATTTATAGAGAGAGAGGCAGAGAGAGAGGCAGAGAGAGGGAGGTTCTTGGTACTCTCTCTCTCTCTCTCCCTCTCTCCGAGTTGTCCGCTCCTTCACCCTCTCACACAGCCTTGCCTGACCAAATGTCTCCCCCTATTTCAAATGATGCCTGACATGTCATGTCAACCCACTCACTACTCACCCTCTACCAGCTGAGAATTATATATATTATTTGGAATGTTTTTATCAATATCTCCAGATTTGTACAAGTTTAACATTTGGAAACATGGAGTCTTGATGCAATATTTATCATTTGAATGTATGTGACATTTATTTATTTTATTACCTATTTTATTCAGACCTGCGTTTGTATTAAGTGTTCTTTTAAATCTTAAAGCTATGTGTTACTTTTGGGTTTGTGAAGCACTTTGAGTTACATTTGTGTATGAAAAGTGCTATATAAATGAAGTTTGATTTTATTTATGAGATGAATCCATGCAATATATATCCCTAACACTAACAATATGTTCTATATTTAGCCAGTGTTTAATACTGTTGTTTCAGACTGTGTGTATTAATATCTGTAGAGTACTAGCAGAGGTCATGGCAGGCTACGCTAGGAGTTCACAGAATTAATTTCCCGGGCTGTTCCTTCCCAACCTCATTTAAGATGGAGTTGTTTCCACCCGAGTGAGTGAAGCAAATGAATGGGAGGAGTGTTTGGCAGGAAGACGCATTACTGCCCTCCTGATGAGGGGCTCCCTCACGCTATAAATTGATTCTATTACCTTGTTCTCCAGATGCTGACAGGAAATATTAGGGGGGAAAGTATAAAAAATGTGTGGTAAAATGGCCGGTAGCCTAAGGACTAAAAGGTCTGCTCTGCGATTGGATCCTTCTGAGTCCCCGGGTAGCCAATTGGATTTGTACTGGTATCTGAGGTTATCTGAGATTCTTTGGAGATAGAGGCAAAAAGCAAGACGTGGGGAATGTTTTTTAAATAAAAGCACTTAGAACTATCGCAAAATATAAACCAAGCAAGCTAAGTCATGTATTTCTTGATTTTTTTTTTCAGTAGCCAAATGTCAAATAGTATTGGCCTAATTTCAATTATTTTAATAATGTTTATTGTAATGTCCATTGGGCGGGAGACTAATTAGGGTAATTAGTCAAATAATTAAAGGGCATGAATCGAGCGTTGAAGGGGACCAATGACAGGCCATGAGGTGTTGCAGTGAGATTAGATTAGATGAGGTGTTCCTGGACATACAAAAAAAATCCTATCATCTAATAAAGAACTTCTGTTTTTGAGTCGTATTAAACGATACATTAATAAGTTGATGTATATTAATCCAACTCCTCTGTTCCGCCCTGCAGAGATGACCTGGTGCAGGTGGGGGTCGGGCCCGCTAACAACACTCTGACAGTGAGGACCATCAACGTGGGCCTCACTCTTCTTGCAGTGTGGGACAGTGAGAACGTGGGTGTGGCGGACTTCGTTCCACTTCCTGTGGAGCACGCCATCCACCCAGAAGAGGCCCACAGGCTGGTGGTGGGGGACGTGGTTTGCTTCACCGCCCAGATCTCCAGCCCTGAAGGTGAGACTGCTACATGTCCTTTATGCAGCAAATGTTTAAAGGGGACCTATTATGCAAAATCCACTTTTTCATGTCTTTTATACATAAACATGTGTCCCCTCCGTGTGAAGAGATTCTGAAAGTTTCAGGAAAAAAAATGCACTCACTTTTTCTCCTGATCCATTTATATAAAAACTTTTGGCCACTTTATGATGTCATAACGATTTTTTGGCTTGTGTAACCATTAGCCAATCACCAACCAAGGTAACAACCCCCCGACCTTATAACCTGAATCTCCTCCTCGAGCACCATTGTGTTCTTTTTAACCAAACATCTCTCAGAGGGGCGTGGGGAGTGGGGAGTGGCTCCTTATTCTTTATCTAAAGTAACAGACAGAGGATCAGCACTTTTGGAACAGGGCTGAAACAGAGGGGATTATGGGATGCTGCAATGATCTGTTTGGTGTTTCAGCAAAACACTTCAGACACATGTTTTGTATATATCTGAGACCTATAATATATTGATGAAAAACAGTATAATAGGGGACCTTTTTAAAGAATCATAAAATAACAGCTTTCAACTAAAATAACAAAGGTCAAACATTGGGAAATGTAATATTGAGTTCTGGCACTCTAAAGATGTCAGCCTACTTAATTGAATGATCCATCTTTATGTAATTGATAAATGGATTTGGAAATGGAACACACTGTCTTCCCTTCTCTGCAGGTGGTCACGGTACATGGAGCTCCTCGGCCAATGGCGTTCTTCAGGTGGATCCTAAAAGTGGTGCAGCAGTAGCCAGAGACTCTGGGACCGTCACTGTGTACTACGAGATACCTGGTGTTTTGAAAACCTACAGAGAGGTATGTTATCCAGTGGCAGAAAGGAGCCGCAGTGCTTCACTGACTGTTTCCCTTTTTTAGTCACGACTGTGATGAATGAGCTACAAGCAATCATTTCTAATTATGCAAACAGCACACCTCTCTGGTTCCTCTATTGCTAATCTCGACATCTCTGTTCTACAAATATTTTTCATCGGCTCCACCAGTGCATTATCCTGTATCTACTCAGCAATACATCATGGAGACAATGAAAGTACGACAGATGTGCAGTATATCCCTCATCACCTTTTAGTACCACATTGTTTCTGTCTAATGTCTGTGCATGACATTATCGCTGTGGAGATTCTCAAACACGGTGGAGAGGGATAAGGATTAATTGTCTCTCGCAGAGTGTCACCAACCATACTCCATCCAGTCTGATCGTGATCTGAATGTATGAATATTTCCTATTAGCAGAAGAGAATTGGTGCAAGGTAATTCATCTCAAACCAAAAAAGGCGTCACAAGCCAAATGTACTAAGTGAAGATGTCTTTTATCAGTGTGAGAGGAGACGTTGACAGAAGCAGCAGTAATGTTATATTAAACACTCAGCTGTGTTATAATTAGTTTTGTTTCACTGTCTGGTGTGATTGATGTAAACAATTTGTTTTGGATGGAAATTGCAATGTGGTTATTCGAGGCACTCGCCTGAATCGTCTTAGGATTTAATGGCTGCTTTCTTTCTCTGTATTTTCTGTAGATAGTAGTAGAAGCATCCACCAGGACAGCTGCTGTGGCGCAGGCTACACCTGTCAGGATCGGCAAGGAAACAAAGATCCTGCTCACAACCAGAGGGAGAGGAAACAACCTCATTGGTACTGAACTCACTCACAGGGAAAAATGTGTTAAAATAAGCTTTTTGGGAAATACAACACATTAGCCTTGTGACTATTGATGACACGATTGATACCACTTAAGTTACTTGGTAAATATGAAGCTACAGACCGTTAGCTTACATTACCTTTTTACTGGCTTTTTTCCAACTTTTTTGTTTAATACGTAGGAAAAAAAAGTGCCAATTTGACAAATTGCTGTTTTAATGATTGTAGACTATTTTGCAATGGTGATCTGTCATTTTCAAGGGTCTGACGCATAACCCAACAAAAAACACAAATTGTAGTTTTCACACTTTTTCTACAGATTAAACAAGATAGAAATGTTTAATAAGAGGGATGCAGAGGGGTTGAAGGAGGGTTTGTTAGCTTTGGACAGAGACAGGCTAGTTCTGCCTGTTTCTGCTTATGGCTATAGCTTCATGTTTGACGGACAATTGAGTGACGTCCATCTTTTTATTGAACTCTCGCACTGTCAAAAGTCCCTTTTCTCATTTGTAACTGCCTTGCTGAAAACATAACAGTTTGAATAATTAGTTATCTAATGCCAGTGTTCTCCTCCATGCAGGCACCTGTTCCCCAGCCCAGGCAGAAGCTATTTCTCAGCTGAAGCCAGAGACCTCAGTCAGCTGCCATCTGAGCTTCAGCAGTGATGTTATTGACTTCTCTGCTAATGATGTCTTCAAAACACACACCAGCTTCGACTCCAGCATTGGTAAGGCTTTTCTGACCAAAAATCACGTCCATGGTCAAAGCAGCAGAAAGCCTTTTCATATTCATACAGAAACTGTGAGCAGTTACAAAGCCTTTGAGAAAATGTAATCATTTTTTATTTTATTCAGACACAGAACATGTGGGTCTCTTTGGAGGATACAACCCTTTATCTTTAATTTGGTGTCTGTCCTTTTGCATTTAGATCAATTTTTAAAGGTTTTTATTGAAAGTGACCTCCAAGCATCTCAACTGTCAATACTGAGATAGATTTGTTTGACATTCACCCTGCTTTTTTGTAAGTTAAACTTTTCAAAAAATGCATTTATTCTAAATCTTACCTAGGCATACCTTTTTTTAATGTGAACACTATGCAAGATCTGCCAGGAAGACACTATTTACAGGGCCGTAATCAATATCTGCATTTCCCATGGAATGAGTTTAGCAGGGACTGTAATAAAAGGTGTCCAGGTGATGTATTGAACTGACAAGACTCCCTTTTGCTTGAAAGCACTGCTCTAATTGTGTTTGGGACTTCGCTGCAGTTGTTGGGGATCGCTGTGTGTGTGTACAAGGCTGTTTTCACTCAGCCGAATCCCACTGAGGTCCTAATGGGAGCAAGTGATGTGAAATGACCCTCTTTGACAGTTTCAGACATTAGACCCGAGCGGGGATATAAACTGCTTTGTTACGTGTCTTGCCCCTTTTTGACACCACATTGACACTAGGGACCACCTACTGTGACATGCATAGTTTTTCCTCCTGTCCCACATGCACACATTGGTAGTTAGAGGAGCTCTATACAGAATCCAAAGCATATATATGATTTAAGGGTGGTTTCCAAAAAGGGAACCAGAGGGAGGGTGTTTTGTGACAATGCGACAATTCCATGGGTTGGGACTGCATTTCAGCATTACCCACCAGGCAATTAGTGATTAGTCAGTCACACACACACACACACACACACACACACACACACACACACACACACACACACACACACACACACACACACACACACACACACACACACACACACACATAGATATATATATATATATATATACTACAGTACATTGAACATTAGTCAATGCATTGTATGAGCACCTGGCCTGGATACCAAAACACAGTCCCAGAAGCTCTGATAACAACACAAACACGGGGAAGGTGACATTCTGTGCTCTCTTACTCCACTATTTATTTACAAAGCAAATGTGTGTGTGCCTCTATATTCATTTTCTGCAGTCTGTAGAACTTTTAAGCCTGAACCAGCTTTCTCCTTTTTTATTCCTGCCCCAGGCTCCTATACATGTTCCATAACCTTGCAGCCAATGACGGAACAGCAGAGCCGTGTGCTCAGCATGTCCATGACCGACCTGCTGGTGGGGGCCGGCCTGGAGGGCGGGGCCTCCTCTGGGGAGCGGGTCAGCGCCCGGCTGCCCATCGAGCCCGGCCTCTACGTCGACCAGACCGAACTGCTGCTCTCCAACCTGCACCCGTCAGCGGAGCTCACCGTCTACGGCCCCACGGCTGCCCTGTCCAACATGGAGGTCAGTAGAACCTGCTGTAAAATGTGCCATTGTTACTTTTGTATGTGTAGTATGACCCTTTTATTTATTTATTTTTTATTTTATAGAACTTTTTTTTTTCAGACAATAATACAGTGCAATATATCTTTCAGTCACATTCAAATGTTCAGTTTTTCCAGCTGTATCAATACAATCCTGAATAGATTTCAAGTATTAGACAACCAGTGACAGACTCTCCAGGGCTAAAAAAAATTAAAAAATCTAATAAAGATAGCCTAGCTTGAAAAATAATTAACAAATAATAGTAAATAAACAACAAAAATAATAATGATGCAGAGAGAATACAAGTGACATACAGGAGTGTTAACAATTCTTACTGTATTAGTAGATGTATTACAGGGGCCCATCGCCTCATAAATGTATTTTTTTGTAGGAGTAATAAATGTTATTTGCTCCATGTGGTGGATAGCATGACCCTTTTTAGAACAAAGTATGTATAGAAGTAACACGCCTGCACACTTTTAGGTGGTGTCTTCCTCTCCCAACATTGCTGTCCAAGACATTGAAGTACACCAGGGCTTCCCCAGCTTCTCGAAGTACACCATCAGCGCCGTGGACCCTCAGGCAGCGATCTCTGCCTCCATCTCCATAAGCAGCCCCTCCTGCGGCCCCACGATCGTCATCCCAGTCGCTCTGATTCACGTGGCTGATCACAACGCTGCCAAGCTAGGTCTGATAGCCTTTCAGTGCAAATGACAACACACTGCCTCAAGCCACAATCTCACGTTGCTTTAAATAGACTGCATGTGTAAGGTCACGGGAACGGAAGCATGGCTGTCACCTATATTCATAGAAAAGTTTGAAATGTCAATCTAAGTCATTTCAATTCAATCCATGTAGCCTCATCCAAAAATAACTGTTGACAAGCTAATGTTACAATAAGTTGTTAGCATTTTACAACACCAGCAATACAGCCTTGCTGGACCATCTATAGTTTTAATTTCTAACTCTACACCTCAATACTTCTGTCTTGTGTGTTCAACATTACTTTATATGATGTTCTCATTTTACAGTAGTCTCATTCACTGAGGACTACAGGGCATACTCTTGGAGTCTTAGGAAAGTCCCAGCTGGAGTACAAGTCACGGCCTGTTGCACTTACAGAGAAGAAGTTAACCTTAGAGCAGATGATTATAGAAACATTTAAATATTCCCCATGCACACTTGTTTGTTGTTTAGTAGTATTCAGTATTCAGATTTCACTGCCACGGTTACAAACGTCATTATCCTTCAGTGCCATAGCGACGACTTGTTAGTGTGTCACATGTTCTCAGCGCTCTGGAGGAGGTTTTGACAGCCTGTTATCTCCATCCTCCGCTCTCTCACAGCAGCTGCTACTCCAGTTGTGAACTTCGAGGGGAGCCACTCCCTGCACAGCTTCATAAACTCCTACCAGATGATGTTCTTCACCCTGTTCGCTCTGCTGGCCGGTACCGCCATCATCATCATCGGTGGGTCGCCTCATCACTGTGGGAAATGCTATTCTTGTAAAACTGGGGTAGTTGGAGGCACAGTAATACTATGACATTGTTTGAATACCTGGCATATTTGATAATAAGGTATTTGCTTTCAAATGAACTGTTTTTTTATTTTCATCTTAATCGTTACTTGTTAAACTGAAATGGTTTATGTGACTTGAGTGAACAAAGCTGTTGACATTTAACTTTAAAGTCAAGTATTATTGATTTATATATGTTTTAATTGTTGTTTACCTCTTATTATAAGAACAATTTCTGCAATTACCTTTTTATATTTAGTGTAATTCCTTTTGTACACACCTGAAAATCAACGCCTCTAACAGTGCAAGCTCTATTGGATCGGGTTGAATTCAAACATGAAGTATTGTCCCAACATGACAAGTGTGTGTTCATTAGTGGTGGCCACAATTTGAAGCACCTGAAGCTGTGAGGAAATGGTGTGATTCCCTATAGGTGTACTTGATACTAAGCTCTTCAAACACTGGGATGATGTGTTTTTAAAATGTGTTTTTATTCCCTTTAGTCCTTCACACGCTGTTCAGCCCGAGGGAACCAGCTTATCACCATGCTTTCATCCAGAGGACACCACCTATTTCCGGTAGGACACTATCACTGTGACACTTCCTCACGACATCTATCAAGCATATAATGAGTAAAGCAAACATTCAAAGGGTTATACCTAAATGTATGACACCTCTCTTTGGGTTGAAGCAGCAATACAAACGTTTGTTTAACCTCCATAGTGGTGACGCCACTGCTGTAAAAAGTCTACTGAGAAAAGGTAGTCTGACAGCATCCAGGACACTTTTCTGGCAGTCAAAATAGATTTTTTGATGAAACGCCACCTCTCCCGTTGTAAATTGAAGCTCATTTGGATGTAATACCTAGCCAAGAAAAGCATTGTATCAGTCCCCAAGTCTTCAATTTAATGTGAAAGACTCTACCGGTGTTTGATATCCCAATTTATAGCCTGTTATCTGGCTGCTGCCGCATTTTAGGGAGAGATCTAGACACGGTGCCAATACAAATGAGGCTGTACATTTGTGATTTCCTTTAAACCAAGTGGTATTTCATTTTGAAAATTCTGCCATATTTGAAGGGACCTTGACTGCTAGCAACTGATTTACTCCACTTATACATTTTCGTTGTATTCTGCAATTGATGCGTTATTTACTCCGTGCTATATTTGGCCTTATTTCAGGTTTAAACTCTCCAGCAGTGAATTCCTTTAACCGCACGATACCGAGGATGGACCCAAGCAGCAGCCCCAGGTCTCGTCTTTATTCTCCAGACTACAAGTCCTGATAAAGCTTTCTGTCTGGTCTCTTTTTCTTTGAAAAGTAGAACACCACAGGCCATTAATACATTTTCAATGTGCCTCTGTCCCTCAGTAACAAATGCTGCGGGATGCGAGTGCAGAATCTCAGTTTCCTCATTTCTTGGTACAGATTCTTAAAAAAAAAACTCAATTTTCAGAATAGCAGTTCAGTTAAGAGCTGCACGACTAAAACAGCGCTGTTTTTCTTTGTGTGTATGTTTTTGTGTTGAAACAGATATATATGTGTGTCTTTTTAGTGATTTGCATCTGATATAGCTTTTGTTTTACGAAACCGTCCCGTGTTCAACTGACATCTTTTCATGTGTGCTTTAAAAAACAACCACTCGATTGTGCTTTAAATTAGGCTTTGTTTTTGCTCACCCCTTACTTGTCTGCAACTTATTTGACATGTGAAATGTACTAGCTCAGGGGGAACCTAATTCTTGTGTGACAGAAAGCGAACTTTAACTTGAAAACATTTGATTTTATGAGCAGGGAGTTGTTTCGTTGTAGCTAATACATTTTTGTGAAAATGCCGTCCACTGAAACCGTCCTATTTAAAAGGTGATGAACCCCTTTAAATGTGCATAAATCCTACTGGAAAATGTTAGAATTATTTCTGTTCTGGGCATTTTACTTCATTATTCAACATTACTGAGGTTTTGAGCCATAATGCATGCAGCTCCTGTGTAATTTATTAATGTGAAACAGTTTAGCATCATTCAGTTTTTATCCCGTTGTTGCTTTAGTGCAGAAGCAATCAAATGTGACCTGGTGTCATGTAATGTTCAGCTTGTTTTTGCACCACCACATTTCGGGAGGAGTTTAATGTAGCACTGTCGAATTGACGAGACATGGACGAGTGTGAGTTTGTTTTAAATGAGATATTTTTCTATACATTTTGAAGTGAAATGCTGATAAGCAATTGTATTTATGTTTGCTAGTGAAATTCAGTGTTACTGTAAGAGGAGTATGTGTGAGGATCAAATGGCTTCAGTTCTGTTTTTGTGTTGCCTTACAATCATATTTGAAAAGCTTTCAGCACATAATACAGACAAGTGTGTTTGCTTGTGTGAAAACGCTCTTACCTTTTGCTAATTAAAGTTTGTACTTTTCACGTTCAGCATCGATCTGGTTATTATTCATCCAAGACATCTATACAACTATTTTGCATGAAACATTTACAAAAGAAACAGACTAACGGAAACCATCTTTCCACAACAGAATAATAAATGAAAGTCCTACAGACAGCATATTTTCTCTTCTGAATAACTTCAAATACAGACAGATGTAGATGAAGTCTGAAAACTATAGCTCTTTCTCCACCAACAAAACCAATTCTGTCACCTATCGCTACAAATTAGATTTCTGCATCACCTGTTTCACTTATCTGGTCATTAAATTCTTCCTATCCTCTTCAATATTTCATCAAGACATATTTTTTTGGGATGTTTCTTCATTTTCCCCCTAGTTTATAACTGAAGAAAAAAAAAATGTCTTCTCAGCAAAGGTGGTTCAACAGGGTTATTTTTCAAACTTATTTGCTGCAGCAGAAGAAATACAATATGTAATGCAAGGAAAGCACTGCACAATATGTAAATATAAAGTTTCATGGGAAACTGGTAATTCTGTATATTAACAATGGCTGAGATCCCTTTTATGCCACAGCCTGTAGACTCTCCACAGTCTGATGTGATACAGAGCGGATTAGGAGGCTGTCGGCCTCTCTGTCTCCCTGAGGATGTGTAAAGGTCTGTGACATCTGATCAAATATCTCCCATCTGTCTGTGACGCTGCTCTGGATGGTCCCAGTCACCTAGCTCATTGGTATGCCCTCTGCAGCCGCCTGCCAATGCTCCACGATTTCCAGCAGGTAAGCACAATGTGCACCACAGAATTATTTGTGAAGCAGCAGGATTTATCGTCTTAATGGGTGCACATTATTTTTTATTATAGTGCAGATTGTTCTGTTTTAAGAATAATCAATCAGTTTCCAATTTGTGAAAAGCAGAATATGAGCACCACATTTATCAGGGCCTGTGTTCAAATGCTTGTTTTCATCTTACCATAAGTCTAAACCTATACATATTTGATTCATGATGATATATAGCAAACAAGAGCAGAACATCTTCACATTTAAGAATCTGAACCGGCGTATTTGGCATTTTTGCTTGAAATGTTACAGATATAGTTCATTAGTTTTTAATACAGTGTTATTACTCAAGGCTAAAAACTGTACAACGTATGTTTACAGACACATAAAACCCACAAACTTGCTCTGCTGCACATGAAAAAATAATTCTGGGTGGGACACGCACAGCAGCTGCTTAAGTCTTTGCATTATTTCCCACATGCTCTTTATTTCTCAGGGGGGGTTAGACAGACAGAGCATCGACTTATGCCTGAGAGGTGTTTATTAGGAAGCTGAGGACGGCCAGCTGTGTAGCTCTGGCTAACGCTACGGTTAAGGGTATCTTAAGATGTTGGGTGGCTTAGGAGGAGACCGCATGTTAACGTTGTATTGGGTAAGGAAACACATTAAGCTGATTGGCTATCTGCTTCAGCAGCTGCTAGCAGGAGACAGAAGAAGCACAGCAGCAGCCTCACATTCATTTTGATTTACTTTCTGCTTCAGTTCAAATGTGATGAAATTCAAAAGTGGAAATGAACATTTTGAAATGACTCCCATGAAATGATATTGGCACGTGGGTTTTAAACGTGACCGTGTAGTATACCTATAGCTTATTAAGGCAGTCATCCGTGTTAAGCTAGAATGACACTCAATTTATTCTCTCCATTAAGGCACACAGGTTGCATAAACCCCACCTGTCAGTCTGTGGAGCTGAGAGCCATCTTGCTGCGTCCTGGGTGAAGGGAAACCGCCACTGTTCCAGATGGCTTACCGTGATCTCAGTGGAGGGGATCAATGAGGTGCGCATCGAATGAGACCTGACAAGAATAGTGAGGCTGCTCCCTCAGGATGATCAGGGCGGTGTAATAAAGGTCTCGTTATAAGGCGATTTCTTCGTGAGGGAAGTCAGAAGTTGCAGATTTGAGCCCAATTAATGCTTAGTTAGTTTTTATAGTTCAGTATTTTTTAACTATGAACTGAATTTTACTTTTTTAATTGGTTATATGAGTGTTTCCTCTGGAGAAATGTCAATAGGCTGAAGACTGAAGTTCATTATACAAAATGACGCAAATGTCGATGAAAACTTAATCAAGCGCCCAATCTATATTCTTACTGTTTGGATTTGTTGCGAGAGCACCGCTGAGGAAACTCCCTAACGTAATTGGTTTTGGTCTTTATGACTTTAATTACGTTTCATGTGAATTTCAGAAAAGAAATCAATTGCTTTATAGCCTTCAATGTTCCCTCTTGTGTGACAGTTCAGATCCATCACACTATGCACATCTATATGAGGTGATTGTTGATCTCAGCAGAAAGTATTTGGCATTCTTTGAAAATAAAAATGTTTCCAGTCTGCTGGTTAAATGATTGTGGCATTTCTTCCATCACAGCTGGCAAATGTTTTGTAGGGCTGATATAAGAGCCCTTCCGAGTGGGTTTGCCTCAGTGCAAATATGAGCAATTTGACAAAAATAAATCTCTCTGGCTGGCACCCGCACTGGTACAGAACAGGCATCTGAGCGGTCAGCCAGAGGAAGAAAATAGAGCCCAGGAGCATAATAATGACATGGGTTTTGGAAGGCATTAATGGTTGCTGGCATGCCTCATCCACGCAAGTCATAAGGTTCAGTACGTCCAAAAACTCCTAAAGCTATTGTAAGTTGACCAATGGAGCTGCATGAACAATTTCACTAGAAAAATATAAATATGGCAGATTTTGATTTCTTTGCGATACTGCTTTTATCTCTTTCGTTCTCCTCTCTTTTTTGTCTTTAAAACACAAGGTCAGTTGAGGAATAGCAACATCAGGGCTGGAAGGGATTCATAGCTCACCAGAGGACACTTTAGCAAGTATAAAACGATGCAGTGATGTGCATGTGGGCTCATGGTCTCCTTTCCCTGGGACACTGCTTGTAATGGTTGGCAGTTTTGTATTGCTAAGGGCACAAAACAAAGACATTAACCTTATGATGGTGTGTGCCGCTTCTGTGTTGTATACATCTCTAGAAATGAACTGAGAATTAAGCATTGCTTTTGGCAGTGTTCTGTTGACATGCACCACCCTGTGACTTTTGGCTGTTAATGGCTGTGTTGTATATAATTTGAAACCAGAAAAAACAAGCTAATGTAGCCCATCTGTACCCCATGTCCTTAAACAGCCTCCCACAGTGGTTTGCTGCAGCTCTGCCTCCACATTAAATAACTTATCACAAATCATCCAAGTGCAGCCTTCACGTGGTGAAGCCTGCAATAAAGGTAACACCCTCAATTTCATGGATAAAGCATTCACCCTGTGTGTTTGCGCTGTGACTGCATTCAGGCATACAAAACCTAAAATCAACTATCAAAAACATTTCAAAAGAGAAAAGGGACCCCTATGAGGGAAGTGCACATGAAAATATTGTGAGTTTTTTGACAACTAGGCTTATTCTTAAGTGTGAGTGTGTAAGTTACTTTGATAAGAAAGTCAGCCATTGGTGAGCGATTCAAGACACATGGAGAAGAGATAATAATGCAAACTGCCATAACTCAGTCTCAGTCACTGATTTACCTCTCATGTCTGTAATATACTACACAAGGTTTTTTCTTTCTGCTTCACATGCTGTGTATTTTAAAGACTTAACAGTTTTAAGTCCCATTTCAGAAATATAAATCCTACAATAATCTTAATTGTCAAAGCAGGGCAGATGAGGCTATAACAGACACAACTCCAGCATCAGCCTCTGTATCTCAGGCAGTGCTGCAGTTGGCTCTCTTACAGTGCACCCTTGGGACCACTGCATCCTCTGCCACACATAGAGATGTGTTGAACAGTAAACTCATTTTTGATTCAAACACTAACCCACGCTGCTCCCTGCTATTAGGATAATTTCACTAGAGGGGGGAACAGTCTGCTGCTGCTGAAACGGCATCACATAGACAGCATAGTAAACAACTCTGCAGGAGAGACGCAGCACCAACAGCATTAAGCACAGGCGGAATATAAAGCAAAAGTTCTTCTGTTTCCAATACGAGTGTGAGAGAGGGGTGGGTGTGTGTTCGTGTGCATACATGCATAAAACACGCGCTGAAAGGACATGAGACAGTATTTTGAGTATACTGAGGGACAAACCCACCTCCCCTCATCCAGCTCCTGCTAAGCTATTGTTGCGCTCATTGCGACCTGCAGGTTCATAAAACTTGCTAACCCCGCCCACTTGACAGCCAGCGTCTGTTTACGAAAAGTCACGGGAGCAGCATGGAGCTAAAGGTGCCTCACACAAAATCTCATAGCGTGCTGCCAACATGGGGGAACAGGACTTCACGGAGAGCCAGCTTCGATCCTCAATAGTCTGTCACATTCTGGTTGATTGATCACTTGACATTTACAGCTTGGTACGTGATTAGCATCTTTTAGTTTTGTGGGTTTAAAGCAGTTCTAAACGCGCGTACAGGGACTATTTATTTGAATGATCACCCACACGGACTTAAAACAATGGCGAGGCGTAAAAGGCGCAACCCGGTGAATTGTTGCGCTTAAGCCCGGTCTGGACTAAACGGAACCATTCTGTGATACAGCAGGGAACCACAGCGGAGCGATATGGAAAACCCAACCGAGAACCCTACCAGGGCTGTGGAATATTTGAAGGAGCTTAACAAGATCATCGAGACCCAGCAGGAGTTGCTGGAGAGGCAGAGGGAAAGGATCGAGGAGCTGGAGCAGCAAGTGTCCGACTTGTGCTCGGAGAACGGCTGTCTGAAGGAGCAGTACAAGCGGCACCTGGCGAACTGCAGGCTGCTGCAAGGCACCAACAGCCTGATCACCCTGGGGGCCATAAAGGAACATATCACGCAGGAAAAGTAAGACAAAACCTCGTCTGGTATTGCTTTTATTAAAGTTAAATCATCCCTGTTGAACTGCATTATTTTCATGGATTTAAAGTTAGAACAATGTACCTGATTAAAGTAATTATTACCAAAGCAGAGCCCATCTAGCTCAGGTCCAATACTGCCACACAGTGATCCGCACTTGCAACTAACGTTAGTCTACTTTGGCATCAGATGCTTTTACTGATATTTGCTGATGGAAAATAGGTCCTGGGATTACGCACGGTACACTTACAGAAAATGGGGTTTGTTGGACAGCATAGCTTTTACTGATCAAATGCAAGAGAGAATCTCCAAAGCACCCAGGTAAACTTGTAGTTTCCCAACAGATGAATTCCCAGTGGGCCTACAGTTGATTCATGTTGCCTTTGAGAGTGTAAGCTGTATATGTCAATATGTATGGGATATTTAGCAGATACAATTCAGTTTAAGATGTGCGGTAGATTATAGACTCGTGCTCAGAATCTGGTGTTTTTCAGGTTCTGTAACTTCAGCATGACAGTAGTCTCTCAACTATGCCTTTGCTCTAGCTCTCTGTGGTTTTACAAAAGGATGTCATTTGCGTGGACAGGCACATTTACCCATGATAAATGGAATACAATAGCTACAAACCTGAAAAAAGGGCACATTCTTGGGATAGATCCATTATGCAATTATGTTTGAGGGCTGGCCCTGTCTGCAGGCAGTGGGTTAAGCCCCAGGCAGAGCAAAGCAGAGTAGGTGGGCCAAATGTAGAGGAGCATTATATCAGGAGTGCAGTTAAAAAAAAATTGCTGTTCAGGCACATCATCAAGATGAACATCCCTGCATAGTCCTGTGTTCACACTCTGTTGGTCATATCTCCAAATGGCTCAGCATGCAGACATTTAACTCAACTTTTGACAGTGTGCAGATTCATTTGATCATGCTTGACCTTTGTGTCCAGGAGCGTGTTGGTGTCATGAAGATCAGTGGCAGCAAATCAATACTGATGAGTCATAGACTGTGTGGCTTTGGTGGCTGATAAAACCAGAGTCATCAGAAGAGGACGTACTATAACACTGACCTTTTTATAAATCTCTTTCGGCACTACAGTAGTAGAGTATTCTGTGTTATTTCTTTGGAAAATCAGTCTGTCACTATCTCTCATTCTGTACGGTCACAGTGTCTGAACACTATTTCAGTCCAGCTCTGGCAGAATGACACAGAGGTTAGCGAGGAGCCTGTGATTACCCCGATGAACCCCATGGAATATGACAGCTGTTAATCATGTAAAGTGGGGTTTATGGAGGACATTTAAGTGCAGTAAAATATGTATTTCAAGATTTGCCAAGGTAATTTAGCATGAAGAAAAGTAGGTTAAATATAGGTAATAATGAACTTTGAAAATAAACTGTCTTGCATCCATTTAGTTGCCATTCGAAGAGGTCGGTTACAAAGTGGCAAGAGCCATCCATAGCATCCCAAATGTCTGTTTCTTAGATTGATTTCTGGTTTTCCTGAGGGATTCCCAGGATTACCCATAGGGATCTGTTACTAATCTGCTTTTGACATACTTCCAAAGAGAGTTCTGAGCAGCTGCTCTGAGGTTAAAAAGCTCTGTTGACTTGTTTTGGACATTAATTATTTTAAGCCATTAGGAGCAAATGAGTTAATACCCTACCTGCAAAACTAATGAAATTCTTGTTAGCCTCACTGGTACTTTGTTTTGCTAATGATAAAGTGTTAGCACATTAAACCAAAATCCCGAACATGGTAAACATTTAAAAAATACCATGCTGATATTTAGTCTAAATAGAGTAGCTACTGTGGCAGTAAACTTTAATATTTCTTCATACTTCATTGACGAAGATTAGTTGTTCAGAATTCAGTTATTCATGAAAATGTAATTTGTCATGTAGTTGTTATTTAAAATGTTACCATATTTAATAGTGTCAAACACCTGAAACCACAATGTTATATGTACCTGCAGTTTTTATCTTGAAAGACATATTGACCTTGTTGCAAACATGTAAATATAGATTCATATTTCATAAGCGATCAAAAAGCCTGAATAACAAAACTATCCGAAAACATCTCAAACAGAACCACTTCAGACCTTGGCTTTGTCTTCATTATCTCAGAATGAACATGACATTAGTGTAAGCAAGTCTGCTTCCAGTCTGCTGCCAGTGACATGACAATTTTGAGTCCGACATTAAGACAAACATGTTGACATAGCTCTCTTTATGCAGTCAAGCATGTCCTTTTCCTCTTCACATGGTGGTTGTCACGTTTGCTATGCAATCAAGACCTGAAGCAGGAACAAGCAGTTGCATAAAATAACTCCTATTAGCTTGCTAGTATGATGGAAAACCATTCGTAGCCCATTCAGGTAGTTTGCTATCCACAAGACAAAAGTAGACCAATTTAACAAAGTCCCTGCAGACGTCAGTCCCCTGTGAAATACATCGTTTTATAGATTGGGGAAATATTCTTATTTGCTTTCCAGCCTCAAGTTAGATGAGAAGCTGGATACCAACCACATGTCTGAATGCTAAGTATGATACTCCAGTCAGTTAGCTTAGTAAAAAGACTGAAGACTCTTACTGTGTGTTAACACTTTTTATTACAAGTAGAATATTGTCAGGGGATACGGGGAGTGTATTCAATAAAGCCAAATTAATTATGTTATGTTTCTTGGAACTGCATTCACAGCCTCACAGGACTTGCTTTACACCAAGATGTTTTTCTGCTTTTGTATTCCTTTCTTTTGTGTTTTAAAGTTTAAATCTATAACCTTTACATTTTCTCTCGGTTTAATGCATGCAGTCTGTCATATAATATGTATATAGGGATATAAATACAAGTAAATACAAATACAGTTGGAAGCTGTTATCTGCCTTTGCTTCCTTTTTCTGTTTAGTATGATGTATGTATGATGTATTTGTATTACAGTTATCTTGAATTCAGGTTGTGTTCTTTTTCATACTTAAAGCAAATAGTGGTACTTTCACCTGTCAGTTCTCATTTGGCACGATTCCAATGCTAACTGACCTGATAATGGAAAGAGAGGAAGGACAACAAGCAGAAAATCGTACACCATGTATAACAGTCATGTTCTGTTTTAAAACAAGTGGCAGATAAAGTGTTTCTGCTACTGAATGATACATAAGATCGTTTTCTGCTATCTTGGGTTGCCTTTAAAAGCATGCTTTTCCCTGTATGTTGTTTGTACAGTTTTTCCATCTACCCTCTTTTAGAAACAATGTGCAGAGAGCAGGAAATGTGATGCACATCTGATAGTGCAACCTGTGGTGCCAAGTCAACAGATTCCTCTGTGAACTCTGCAGAACCGGCTCCTGGGTAACATTGTCGGTCAGGTTTTAAGGATGCAGCATTGCTGTGCAGGTATCGAAAGTCATCCTAGTGTGTTCTGACCTATGGTGATCAATAAAGTTGTCCACCTTATAAATTGTAACCCCAAGGCTGCTGGGTGAAGAATCTGCGGGAGGCAGTTGATTGGTTTTCTCTTAATTTAAAGTTCACAGTACCTTGAGTTCAACTTAAAGTTCATTTAAACTGGTTTTGCACTTTAGCAAGAATTAGCAATCAAAGACAAGTTTCCTTCTGTTTATGGCTCCCGAGTTGCCTGCCTTGTCAGCCTTTTAGTCAAGCCATAACTTTGCTGACCGTATGTAGTTTGTTTTCAACAGTGCTCTTCAGTTACTTGTATCCCTTGTGCTCACTTAGGAATTAAATGACAAGTGATACAAGATTAGGTTGCAAGTTTTTGAAGCACACATTAGTGATTAATGACTCTTCACGGGCGCTTAAGTCTTACTGACTTTAGGGCTTTAGCAGACTTTCAACACACACACGTATTGTATGTCTAGTAAGTGAATGTGATACGTTGTGAAATGAAACAAAAAGTGAAATCCCCTAAATATTTTTTTGTGCATTATGCAGGAGAGGCTGGTGGTTTAATCTAAGTGGATCCACGGGGATCCGGAATGGTGTGCGTGAGTGCTTTCACTTCGTATCTCGTGTTGGTGGATGCATCTGCCAGCCCACATTTAGTATTCAAACTTTTTTCCCAGGCATGGCCAGCCAACCGAGTGCAAACAATATTTGGGACGCTGATGTGATGGCTGGAGAGATAACCTCTTCAGCTGTAGTTGACAAAGAGCTGAAGTGTCATTTTCTGCACAGCTTTGTATTACATTTCTTTTTCTTAAATGTACTAAAACAGTATCCTTACTTTGATATTCATTGTTTGCTGAACAAATGCAGGCATTTCCCAATAACATTTTATTCAGAGTTGTATCTCAAATAGGCTGAGGAGGGCCGTGGTGGTTTGTGGAAGTTGAGGATTCATGCAGTTATTTAATTTAGTATAACTCCCGGGGGGGAAAGAGGCATAAGTAATCAAATATTGATGACACGTCATTGCCTACTCAAACTCTCTCCCTGTTAATAACCTAATCGAGCTAATAGGAATGTTTGAATGCTGATGAATGAACAGCAAAGCTCCTGAGTTGTTGATTCTGTGCCAGATCTCAGGCAGGATATATGCCATAATGTGACAAAGAAATAAAACAAACAAACATGTAAAGTCTCATCCGCAGGCAGTGCAAAAAGTATATCCGTTTTATGTAGAGTGGTTTACATTCATTGCATGTATTCAGTTGCTAATAAGCTATCATTGCTTTGATGCTCAAGACTTGCAGTTAAACGTGTTTGGAAAGTTAAAGCAGCTGCTGGATTATGCAAATACAAGATTTGGGAAGATAAGTGTTTTCCGTTGTTGTCTAAGCAGCGATCTGTCTTAGTATTTAGGTGATAATAATGCCCGTTCTGTTTTGAGGCTTCATTTTCACTTTATTTAAAATTGGGATGCATTTTGTTGCAGGGTTAGGGTTAGTAAGATGGGTTTATGTTTCCTTCATATACAGTTGCAAGAAAAAGTATGTGAACCCTTTGGAATTACCTGGATTTCTGCATAAGTTGGTCATAAAATGTGTTCTGATCTGCACGTTTGAAGTTTACAAAAGAGCACCTGGATGTTCCACAGCACTACTGGCAAAATATTCTGTGGACAGATGAAACCAAAGTTGAGTTGTTTGGAAGGAACACACAGCGCTATGTGTGGAGAAAAAAAGGCACAGCACACCAACATCAAAACCTCATCCCAACTGAGAAGTATGGTGGAGGGAGCATCATGGTTTGGGGCTGCTTTGCTGCCTCAGGGCCTGGACAGATTGCCATCATCCACGGAAAAAATGAATTCTCAAGTTTATCAAGACATTTTGCTGGAGAACTTAAGGCCATCTGTCCACCAATTGAAGCTCAACAGAAGATGGGTGATGCAACAGGACAACGACCCAAAGCACAGAAGTAAATCAACAACAGAATGGCTTCAACAGAAGAAAATAGGCCTTCTGGAGTGGCCCAGTCAGAGTCCTGACCTCAACCCAATTGAGATGCTGTGGCATGACCTCAAGAGAGCGATTCACACCAGACATCCCAAGAATATTGCTGAACTGAAACAGTTTTGTAAAGAGGAATGGTCCAAAACTCCTCCTGACCGTTGCTTCAGATTTTAAGTCTAACTCAACAAAGCGAACATTTAAAATTAAGATTTTGATAACACCACGTTGCATTAAAACCCATAGGACTTTGTGTAAATATTAACAACATGTTATGCTGGTGGTAAACTACACCAGGTGACATTTTAGTGGTAGAGTTTCTATCCTCCATTGTACCGAGCAATTTTACGGTAGTAACACAAATGGCCCGCCAAGAGTAAACCCCTGGTCTAGTAATGTTGTCACTTTCGCCTGGTGAGTTTGGTTTGGGAATACAAAGACATAATTACCGGGACTAACTCCCCCTTAGCTCTCTCCAAAGTCGCCACACGAGAAACGAAGGGAGGTCCAGATACTGACACCGCAGTGACACTCTCCCATACTCCGATTGTCGCGATTGATTGTGTATTCCGTCGGACCGTCAACTCAAAAAGCTCACGTGCACTGTAAAACATGGATACCTGTAGAACGGAACTCTAAAAAATTTCATCCAGACTTACGTTTAGTGCAAAACCGAGACAGAACAACCTGTAATTACAGTAATCACAACCAAAAAAAGGTAATTTAACCCAACCCGATACGACCTCTCTTCCATATTCAAACACCGGGAGTATTATAACCAAACCGATGATAAAGACATAAACAAAGTCATGGTCTCAATACAGCTAAACCCATATTACACTCAACACTAACGCCGGTCGGTGCACCTCTTGATCGAAAGCAAGGTAGTAAGCGATAGATAAAAAAAAGAAAACGGGTTACCACCCCAGGTTTTGTGTCCAAAACGATTAATTACAGTAATTAATATAAACCGAACCCAATGATAAAAACTGGACACCAGGTTAGGTCAGACGTCCGAGTTTAAATTAGAGCTCCACTGAAAATCATAATACCGTCGAACTCCAAAGAATATCATATTCCGTTGTAAGCAAACATATAATAATTACGATTCTTATTACAGTAGAGTCTCTGCTAATCTCTATATTAAAAATCATGTGTCTGTTATTAGTTTATTGGAAAGTTCTTGAGAGATTAGTATTAATGAAGTATAGATAACTAAATAATAGAGGAGGAGCTAAAGAATAAATAAGATGAGACCGAATAAGGTTAGAGATTAAGATCCTTCATGAAAAACACATAAAAATAGTAGTTACAATAATAGTGTCTAGTATAAAATAAAAAACAAAAACAACGAAGTGACAATACATTACTAATATACTTTACTTTTAATGAAAAAGAAACTTAGTAGGATGTATAGATTAGTCCTTTAAGTCTATTAATTCTATTTTTTGTGAGTCTAGATAGTCATAACGTAATGTTAAATTAATAATAATTAACCTAAATTTAAAGTAAAGTTATATACGTAATTTAGATTAAGGGGTATATACAAAAAGAGAATCGGAAGACAATAAGGTTTCGCAAGGAGGAGTCTACAACTAAAAATCCTATACATATTGTCGAGACTGGATTAGCCAGCATCATCGAGATCTACAAAATTTTAAACCTAATTTGCGCATTTAACCCTCTTCTCTATTTATGTAAAAAAAAATGCGTGTATACGCAGCAAAAAATCTTAGTCCTTAGTCCGATCTTAAATAGAAGTAACGTAGTAACAAAACTTATTAAACTCTAATTACATATTAACGGAAATAAAATCAAATAAATAGTATGAACTTATCATGACAATGGTTCATTCAAAGTCGAGGTGAGAATTCGTTCTTCCCCTTTAATTTTTGAGTTGTATCATCAAAACGTTCTTTTTCTATAACAACTCGAGCAGAAAAACTTATAAACCCTAAAGTCGTATTTAATTCACCGTATTATAGCACAAGACTAGAAGTAGGATTCAGTGTTGTTATCTGGTATCTGTGTACAGACGACATAATCGATTTGTGTTTGTTTTGATTAATATCCAAAAAATACCAAACAATAACTTGTGTGGTTACATTTAGGTAACAGTGTCACGCTCCCAACCATTTTTCATAACCCTTGCGGGAACTCTAATCTATAGACACTCAAATTCGGCGAAGGTGTAAACCGTCGTTAATTGTGCAAGTTGGTTAATGCAAAGATATCACAACCGTTAAGTCGTGGAC
>NW_011369951.1:4775263-4800557 GCF_000735185.1 Notothenia coriiceps
CAAACTAATGGAAATGATGTGTAGAAAGTGGCAACATGGCCCCTTTAAAGTGGACCTATCATGCTATATTGGAAAAATATATTGTAGGGCCATACCTATAGAAAACATGTCTGTGAAGTTTTTTGCTTAAAATACCAAACAGATCAGCCATTGTAGCCATGCCTCATACTGCTCATACCCCTCTTTTGCAGCCCTGTTAGAGAAACGCGGATTTTGGGTCCTTAGCTTGAAAAAAAAAAAAAAGAGGAGGAGCTAATGCCTGATCAGAATTCTACCGGAGATAAAGTTAAATTCTGCTGTGATAAAACGCCATCCTGTTCTAAACCACATCAAAGATTATTTCTGAAACAGTATGGATCTCAAATGCTTTTTCTCTTGGGGGATTATCACAAGGTGAGTTCCTTTTTTTATTTCCTGCTTTTTAAAAACATGTGCTCTCCAGTACAGGTTAGCTCTGAGTGTTAGCGAGGCTTGCTAATGTAAACAAAGACGAGATTACGTCCAAAACACGTCAGGCATTGTTTCTGATAGCAACTTTCTGTGGGTCCGCTGCCGATTGGACGTCAGATCGGAGCAAATCTGTATCCGCTCGTTGTACCCCTGTTTTTAAAAGATTTGGGTACGGAGGAAAAGAGAGAGGGTTTTATTTTCTGACGCTGCGTGAGTTCCTCGACGCACCGGGGACACATATTTATTTATAAAAGACATCACAAAGTGCATTTTGCACGATAGGTCACCTTTAATGTATATTTTCTTGTGTCTGACGCGTTGTGAGAATGAACGTGCATATATTTACTTACGCATTTAAGTTAACCGCAAGTTTACCTTGACTTTCTAATGCTTCTAATGCCATTTTAGCATTTTTACTGGCATTGATCCGGACCATTGACCTTGTATAAAATTCACAAGTGGACCTTTAACAAAAAAGTTTGAGTACCCCTAATATATAGTATACGGTTTGTTCTCAAGAGTTATTGGTTGTTATCGTCCTCCTCGCTTCAGCCCTGTCTCTTCTCTGTCCTCCCAATATCCCTTCCATCTTTCCATTTCCATGCTATTCCGAGGACACTCAACATTACTTTAAACAATGACCTTGATATGTTCCAGAGGGTTTGAAGGTTTTGAAAATAGAAGAACCAGGTGTACTGAAAGGCTGTGCGTTTTAAATTGCATATTGGATTCACATATTATTGTAAGCGATCCAAAGAGTGTAAGTTGAAATGAGAGGGTAGGGGTGCCATAACAATGTTCTTGATTACCTATACAAAAGAGGAATATTTCTAGATACAGCCTTTAAGTGAGCAATCGTTTGTGTTGGCCACCGGCTATACAAACTTCAAATCATTAATTACAGGTATTTGTATAGGTATACTCTCTGCAGGTTTGTCTGTAGTCACAGAAGGATCCAAGATTGCAGAACTTGTAGACCTGTTGTGTTATTGACCAATGTAATCAATCATCTTAAAGTATATAGATATTTTCATCTTTAAGCACGATTTTATCTTGTATCTAATTGCGGGGACTATTTTCCATTACTTCACATTGTTATGATAACTCAGTGGCAGGGAAGAGCCAAAATAAAGGTGAGATAAGTAGTGAGAACAATATAAACTCAGCCTTCAGTTTATTTGTAATACTTATCTAAATATCATGCAGTCATACCCTGCAATAAATACTACTTTAATTGAAGCAGGCTCTGGTTTGTGGTGCGGCTGAGATATATTGCATTACAATGTTATGTTGTATACTCATATTATTAAGCTGACATTGTCAATTTCCGCAAGTGCAAAAATAACATAAACTAGTGTAATAACTTATACGAATGCCACCTTTTGGTTTGGCTTCTGGCTAGCTGATGATACCAACTATAGGCAAGCTGCAAACAACACACTGCCAGCTAACCGTCAAATTCATTACTTTAGTCAGAAATAATTGTTTTCGCACACATCTCCCACAACCTTTATATGGCCAGACACTGCCAGTTATCCTTAAACACCAATATGTGTAGTCATGTACAGTAGATCCTCATTGATAAAAAGGATAGACAAAATATTAACAAAATATACATGTATACATACTTATAACATGTGATTATATTTGTGTATTGTATATATATGTATTGCTCTCTGATATTTTAGAAACATACTGTAGGTATCCCTCCTAGACACATTCTCTCTCAACCTAAAATAGAGTGTTTTAATGGTAGAGTAAAACTACACCGAGAGCAAAAACCTCTTTGTCCGTTATAAACTGCCTTAACATTGTCTGAAAGTGATAAGAGGCTAGCATAAAAAAAACTAAAAAAACTTGGCAATCACACCATGAGGACTGAGCCCACCTTTAAGGGAACACAGGAAAGGAGAGGGTGTCCAACAGCTGTTCATAAAGAGGAAGTTCCTCTTTCCAACTTTCAGTGTATTGTCAAAAGCTGTATGCTGACAGCCTTCACAGTTAGTGTGACATTTACAAGATCTTGCATGAGCTGGGCTGCAATTCACTGCAGTCACGCTACTCACATAGCCAGCTGCTGTTCTCCATTACTGGCCAAGCAAGGTGCATATCTATGGAATGTCCTTGCAAGGCTTCCACATAAGAATGAATGGCAGCTCTCTTAATGTGTGTGTGACTGTGCATCTAAGAGTAGTTGTTTGCATTTGTGTGTCCAGAATCGTGCTTTATATACTAATGGTTAATAAAGGGGTCGAAGATTTTCATGAGCTTGTAGCATATCAATTCTTCTGGCATGTGTTCTGCAACATAACTAAGCCAAAAACTGACAAACTAATGCAGATGGATTTAACCTGCCAATAAGAGTCTTACCTGCTGCTGTACTGTGGACGTGCATTTGAATAGTAATGGAAATATTACTTGTAAGATATGCAAAAAGTTGTCATATCCAAATGTGGATAGCTTCATATCTGATGGAATGCAATAAGGCCAAAATGAAAAGTAAACGCAATTGGAAAGGAAAATTCACGGATTACAGAACAAAACTACAACAACAATATATATTACATACACTATTACAACCCCTTAGGGATTTTAAGCCCTTTTTTACCTTTAAGAAAACCTGAAATGACCCATAGCTCTGTGTTAAGAGATTTGTAATGGAGGGAACACCTAGATCCAAACAGCACTTACTTAAAAAAACACAAGGAACTGCCTTTAACATCCTGTGCCACACACTAGAGGAAGAACTTAAATACATACAAAAGCCAGGGCAATATTTCCCACACAGCTCTGTTGCCACCAGCCAAAATAAACCTCTACCAAAGACTTGATATTAGGTAATTTTCACAAAATGGCTTCCCTGTAACTGCTCTTAAGGGTGAAGGTGTGGCACTCCAGAGTCTATAAAACAGTTGCATGTTTCCTTATCTTTCTCGACACGTAGAGGTAAGCCAAGATAGTATCAGCAATGCTTACGGAAATTCAGCTATGGCTAAACATTGCTCACACAGCAATGCAGCGCAGACTGGGATACAGCAAAGGAAAATATTTACTGTATGGTATCGGAGAGAAGGGCCACGGTAAATTTCAACACGGGGGTTTCCAGATATTGTACGGGTCTAACATTACAATAACATTAATCAGTGCCCTGGCGCCATTGTTAGTCAGGCGTTGATGCCCGTTTGCCAATCACCACCCCCTCATACAGCAGAGGTGTAACATTCCTGGAAATATCTGCATCAACCCACCCTGTCAGGACGCCCCACAGCTGCCAAGCAACTTTGTGATAAGAAAACTTGGTGACAACCCATCAAAAGACTCTGTAGCCCCTTCCCTGCATCCGTGCATGTCTCCCTATTCTATTGGTGTGTGAACGTAATGTAGTTTATACATTAAATAAACATTTCCCACCCCATACAAATACATTTCCTTTCTTTAAAAGTGCAAGTATTTCAAAGGAGTTTTCCATTCAACAATCTGTTCACCTTTACGGCTTTATAGCTTTTACCTCATTGAACTTTAATTTAGTGTACTGTAACAACACATGGTTAGGAATACGTTTACAAATCTAACATAAAACATATTTATATAAATGAATATACATTTTTCCATTTTAATATATGCACATACAAAATAAAAAGTATATTTTCTATTAAGTTGGACCCCAGAACTCAATAAAGAGCAGAAATGTTGTTAACTAACCTGGTTTAGGGGGCTTTCCACCTTGTCCTGTTGGGCGAAAACAAGTAAAAACACATGTGAGGCTACGCTTTTGCCCTTTATCAAAACTATCCATATTGTCATATATTCTTGTGTACAGTATATACCGTGTATGACAGTAATCATTTTCTGTTACCAATAACTAAAAATGTGTGTTGATATGATTTAAAAGGCCCATTAAGATGTTAAAGGCAAACTATTAGTGACAACAAGTTTTTATTTTCATCTTCTTACCTGCTCCCAGTCCTCCAACGCCCAGGCCACCATGCCCAACGCCTCCTGGCACCAGACCCCCTGGTCCTACTCCACGGCCCCCACCTCCATAACCTCCGACTGTCAGGGTCAAACGCAGTGATTGTGATCATATTGTCATTATTGTTGTCAAAATGCATTGTTATCATCTGCTAATAGTGTTCTTGCCTTGTGGTCATGTTGTAATCGTCATGACTTAGGCTTTCCATTCCATTCCATTACTCACCCCTAAGCCTGTACAAGTGAAATATGTAACCGGCCACACATTTGCAGACCTCAAACCTCAAAATGTTTTCCAATAAAATGACTCAATAACAGTGGTTGGCTAAACACAAATTGTTTATTGCTACAGCAATGTTCTGAGCATTTAATTCTAAGCTTGTGGTATTGTGACAAGGAAGTGTGTGCATGTGTTACCGCCATGCAGGTCGGACCAGAACGACGCTGAGTATTGACAAGGGATTTGGTTTTATACAATTATTTCTTCTTGAAGTTCAGTTCTTCCTGCTGTAATGGCTTTAGTACTCCTGGCTATACAAAATGCAGAGAAACTTAGTAATGTAATTAATACAGATTTCTAAATATTTGACAATATAATTCCCTACTAATAAACAGTGTTCCCTTATTATATCCAAGCAGCAAAACAGAAGTGCACCAGTGCACGATAAACCAGATGCGATTCTTATACAGGAGATGGGGGAAAGGATCATAAATCTAATGTCTCTTCTACTCACCTGGAGCTTTTGCTGGTTTATAGCCCGCAGGGACTCCTCCAGCAGACCCTTGTAAAATAATAATCATACAAAGTATATAGTTATGGTATGCGTACATGTAGTGATGTAATGTACAGTTTTTGGGCTAAGCAATTTAATATTACACCATCCGAAGTCCTACTTTGTTACAGGACACCCTGATTGAGCGTATTGTAGCGTCTTGTGGCATTTTATACATGTCTGCATTTGCTTCTTTACTATGAGAGTGCAAAGCTCCATACAGCTTGTAGGTGCTTTACAATTCTGTTTATTTAAACTTATCCATAATACATACTGCAATGAATAAAGTGAGTTATTTGCAACTGTAGGAAGTATTACAGTTGCATGATCCTAAAGGCGTGAAATGTATAAAACAATGTGTTAATTATTTAATCTTTTGAGTAAAACAATGAATCACCACATCACTCAGATATTTGTTATACCGACCTGTGTTAACTTTCAGTAAAACCTCTGGTCTTAACTGGTATAATTTAACTGTTATACGTCTGCTAAACACCAACAGACTTTGTTTGTTTGTCGCTGTGTTGTGGATTATTCTCTTTAATCTGTCCAGGCAGTCAGCAGAGGCTCTGTTACCTGGAAAGAATCCAGTTCCTGGTCCGGCGCCTCCTGGTCCAATCCCAGTACCAGGTGGTACATACACACCTGAAACATACAAGAGAGAACGCATAGGTCATCCTCTATCAACAACACGCATGACACCATCTAAAAGTTATCCGAGATAAAAGTGTAGCCAATCAGTTCTAAGCCGTCCATGTCTTTTTGATTATTATTTTATTGCAATGACATGTAACAGCATTTCTGAACAATGACCCCCCTTTTATTAGATAAACATTCTCCAACACTTCCATCATTTCTGACACCAAAACGGAAATCTGTCTTGGCATAAACATGTGCCCAAGGTCAGGTCAGGTCGATGGGCAGCATATTGAAATGTGAACACAGCAGTTCCAGCCAAAGTGAAAGCAAAGAAACTAAATGTTATAGGTTTGATCATGAGAACACTCTAATTCTATTCCTACTGATGAGGTATTGCAGTTGGAAAGCTGCTGCAGTACTATGGACACCCTCCACCCCCACCTGCATCCCCTAACCTCATTTCATGACAGATTTCTGGAATCAACCCATGCAGAGAAACCCCTGAGAGGGTCGTTCTGGATCCCAGACATGGTGGCCTCATGTGTGCAAGAAACAGCAATGAAATACAAATAACGGGAGGATTAAAAATTCCCTCTAGTTGTTATGGGATGACTACAAGCTAAACCCTACGAGACTGGTGAGCTGATGCCAGAAATACCAATTTATTTGAGGGAAAAACCTGGCTCATATCAATAAAAACAAAACACAGAGGAGAGAACAGGGCTACAGGATCACTATGATTACGTTTAATGGCAATTACATGCAGTGGGAGGCCAATTAATTTAAACCACATGTCAAAGGCGATAATATTTTATTAGCAAATACTGTGTGAACACTGAGCGTTGTTCTGCTCACTGAGTGTAGACACTGGGGGGAAAACATTACCAGTTTGTCACCTAAGGAGGCAAATGTTGGGAATTAGGTGTGCTTATATATTACTCAAATGCACTGAAAAATGCCTAACCTTTTAACTAACAAGCTGTGACATATTTAATTGGTTTGTGCTATTGTACTTCAGCGCTGATTGATGAAACAAACTCATGATATGCATGATCCAGCAGGACACTCCAAAAATCAACTGTTGGAAGGGTTGTAAAGAGATTTAATCATATACCCGATGCTAAGAACCATCAGGTGTGGAATGATTAAGGAATTGAGTAAGAGTTTGTGTTTTTGGATAGACAATCTGAAACTACACTGCAGATTCTGAAAGCCAACAAGGGTTTTAGAGTATGGTCATGAGAAATGTAGGCGAATATTCCATAATTTAACCTTTTTCGTGCAACAGTATAAGTTATGGCGGCAGCTGTGGCTTTGGACACAAAATTATTCCATGAATGAACAAGTGGACAGATGAGAGGAAAGTTTACTAATGTATCCAGGTCTGGGACATGGCCGATGGCAGAACTAATCAGTTTTCCTGGGCTCTGGCCTTGTAAAACTGAGGACTTACTGCAGAGAAGGTAAAATCCTACAGGCTCAAATAAAAATGAGGAAAACACAAGAAAGTCCAAGGTTATGTACTTGATCATCAAATGGCTAAGTCACTGCAAGTAATGTGTATGCATGTGCTTGTGTCTCTGTCAGTTTGCCCATGCCATTGGATCCAGATCTCCGGTGCAGGCAGCACACGCCTGGGATTGAGTGATTGTTGGAATTGAGCTCTTCATTTAACAATCAAAAAGAGGATTTCCTGTCTCGACACAGCAAGCGGGGCAAAGGGAGAATGTCTGCTCCAGTTTTCCTTTCACTCTATTCCAACATGTTACACTTACAATACAAACGCTAGAGAGCATCAGGTTCACTGCGATTGTGCAGTCATGTAGTCACACACCAACCTTTGCCAGGTGACCTTCCCTACATTAATACAAAAAGAAAAGTAATTTTCCTTAATTATTATCATCATCATCACCACCACGTGCTTACGCATCTTGTGAACTCCGCCAGTTCGTGGGAATGTGCTGGAATGTGTGTGATGGACAATATTGACTTGCAGAGCTCAAGGGAATAGATGAGGCAAAACAAATTGCACAGTCGACAGTCAAGAGTTCACTCTGACTGTATGTGATATGATTAATGGTGGTTAATAAAAAATCCTTGGAAAGAAGATTTGAAATTATTACCGAGTGGTGAGTTTTTTATTAGGGATCGTGCTGAAACAATGGCTTAACTATTGAAAGATAAGAATGTCAAATATGGCCGAATGTGTTAAGCCAAGCAAACTAGAGGATGATAAGTTAGAAGTCATCTCTGACAACTATGTTATGAGGCGATGGTGATGTTATTCCATCAACAAGAATCCTGACAGTGATTTAAATCCATCTTTACTCCATTTTGGATTTGAATCTGCCCAAACTTAAGGCTCAAAGTCGACAGTGAATCAGTAAATTAGAAATACAGCCAGTTAAGCAAAATGGAAATAAGTCAAATTGAAAGATTGGGAGAAAAATGATTGAGATAATTGTATACATTATTATTATCAAAACAGTCTATGAAACTGGTGGATGATTTTTTTGGCGGCAGTTAGGTTGCTCAATTTTCAGCCGTGATGATGTCGTAGAGATTTCTAACATTTCCAAGATCCACTTATCAAACCCCAGTAGTATGTACTGTATAAGAGCAATATGGTTTTGTAACAACCAAGAAGTTTAGGGTAACTTTTTTTCTTTATAAGGGAAAACCCTGTCAAGACTTGACACTTTCACATGGTTATTAAATCCAAAATCCCCAAAAAGCAGTGCAATTGCTGAGAAATTTCCAAATCAGGTTTAGGTTTCTAGAGGATTTAAATGTGTATTTATACAACACAAAAATGACCGTGAGCAGATCAAGGGCTTAGCCTTAGAAGAAAATCATTAACGTAAACAACATATGCATATGTGGTGGTTTTGGTCTCTCCAATTACCTTGTTTTGAATTTTGATAAAATGACGTAATCCACCAGACACAAGCAAGCAGGTGGAAAGAACTGTTTCCAGCACATTTTTGGTTTAGTTTTGCATCATGTCCTGCTCTGTATGCTGGCCTAGAAAGTATGAATTGACATGTTTATCAAGTATTTCAATATCAATGCAGGCAATGGAGCCCAAATTGTTTGGGAAGTCCTTCGGAGAAAAACCCTGTAGTGTGTTTATCAACACTGACCACCTGACATCACTTCCGATGAAATTAAAATAAAATGTTGGCAAACTAGAAAAAACTGTTTGCTGTGTTTCGAAATATCCAAAACCACTGTCCCAGAAGAGAAGGTATGGTCTCTTGGTCTATGGAAAGCTCCAATACTGAAACCCAGAGCAACAGAGCAGTGAAGCAAACACTGTGGTTGCTGGCACTTTCAAATCTCCTGTTATCAGACATGTGACAGCTGGCCCACTATCAGTCAGCCCTTGTCTATTTTCCACAGCATGTTGTAGGCAAGAGAAAGAGAGTGAAGAGCTTCAAAACATTTAAATAAATTGGTCCATCTTTTTCTGGTAACATACCTCAACCTAACTCCACCGTCGCTTTCTACAAGGCCAAACCTTGACAGTGAAACTACCCTGAAGTAGGACATTGGTGTGAGGTATGGGAGGTATACTGTATACCAGCAAACAAATTCACAGCCCATTATCGGCCATATTTGAACCCCTAAGAAGATCTGATTCTCATCCTGTTCTTATCGAATGTGGCTTTTGAGTGTCTGAAGTATCGCCTACCAACTGGCAGAACATCGTTACATAATTAGATAAGATGTGCCTTTTAAAACAACAAATTGAGTCTGTAACAGATGTGGACTTCCTGTTTAGGTATTTCATAACTGGACTTTGTGAAAAGATAAGCAGTGATTGAACACAATTATTAGCCTCGTCTATTATTGTGTCAGATGTGATAAATTAGATACAAATTACAGTGTGCCTTCTCTCCTTTCCCTCTATCTGAAGCTTTTAAACCAAAACAAAAAGATCTGACGCAATACCTGTCAATAGCAGCAAAATGACTCAGTAGTAGTAACTGCTAAAATAGTCATAAAGTTTAGGTTTCCAAAAATGAAATTGCACTTAGGAATGTAATGTTGAGACGCAACATCTGAAATATGAGAAGGAACATGAATGAGACAAGGAATCATAAATAAAATGTTTGAGCAAGATATTGACTGTTCAACTTTTATACTGGCAATGAGAATATAAGTTTACAAAGTTGGACAGGGAGAGCATAAAATATTAGATTTATGTGAATGAGAAATTCAGGACCATCCAGTCGAGTCTGCAGTCAATTTATAAAGAGTATGTGGGAACTGGACATGTTCTCCAGTAGTTTTGTTACTAAAACCCAACAAACACTTCCAAAATGCTGTTTTGTTTGGTTTAGCCCAATGTATTGATGCCAAAGGCCTAAAGCTGCCATGTTTACTCCCACCCTCTTTCACAAAAAGAAATCCCACTAAAACTAATATAACACAGCATAGAATGTTTTCATGCCCGAGGATTTGATTATATTGACGTAATGTGTTTAATCAGGTTGATTTTATTACCATTTTCTCTCATCAGTTTATCATCAGTTATGGCTTTGAATTGAAAAAACGTTTCTTTAATACTAATGTTGTGCTCATGTTGTCATATTGTTTGTAAAACTATAATATCTTGGAAATCAGTAGGCAGAGGGGGGTCGACAGGAAAACATTGTGACAGAAGCCCTTTCAGTGTGCTGGCCCAGAGAGACCTCACAACCCGGTGAGGTCTGCCTGCAGAGTGGCTGGAATGAATCATCGGAGTTAATGTGCTTCTATGTTGAACAGTTGGCAGGGTTTGATCGCACACCAAACATCTGACTGGGAGATGCTGGGACTGAAATTCTTCCACAACCAGAGTAAGAGTTAGAACTTAACAAAGTATTAACGGTGTTTCTAGCTATAATGAGGACTCACTACTATGTGATTACCCTTACAGCAAATGTACACATGCTGTACAGTATATATCTACGTATGTAAAAGTATTATTTTTTGTGCGAAACCTGTTGGCATTCAATCAACTGATTTGTGATTCAACTGAGCCATCCATTTAAGATGGAATTGGCATCATACAGTCCATGAGGTTTACAAATGTATGACTGCAGACAGTAACAATGTTGAGTATAGTGCAAGAGACAACCTCAGTGTACTTTAAACCTGTAATCTTTTAATTGGTCAGCAGGGGGCAACTCCAATGGTCTGTTGTGTAGAAGTCAATTAAAAAATTATCACACTTCTCAGTTGATTTATTACCTCAGTCCACAAACTCATGGACATTATCATAGCGACTACGTCCACTTCGTGTATACACTGTATGGTGCATGGAGTTGACCCATTAAAAGTACAGTCAGTTGAATAACATGTCTTTTAAAAACAACCCAGACATACAGTTGAATCCTTAAACTGCACTTGGTAGTAGTTACAGTGAGTAATGGCTTAGCTAGGAGCTTTGAAAAAGAAAATGTGTTCAGTGCCAGCCAACAAGCTTAAATGTAAAATGCACGCCGAGGATTGAATTGTCCAATTCCTTAACACTTTCCCAGAATGTGTGCAAGACTAAAAAACAAAGATATCGAATAACAGTTCTTTCACAATCGCAAACTTAACCAGTCAGTCCTTGTAACCAAAAAGCTCCTTCCCAAAATGTTACTGAATGAGGTCACCTCACTACAAATTGCACAAAACCCCTCGACATCATCAAATGAAAATGCCTTTGTGGGTCCAACATTAAGGAAGTTGAAGTAATTGAACAAAAAACTAAAATCAAGAAAAACCTTCAAGGCTTCTCAGATAGGTCTATTTCTTTAATTACAGAGTGAAGTTGTTGGGAACTGGAATGCCCACTTGATGTGTCTCACGTTAATCCAGTATGCTATGGTTTGCGCTGAGCTTTGCCAGAAGAGGGATTAAAAGCAGAGAGTTGTTCGTTACACAATACAAATAAAGGCTGAAGCACCACTTGCTTGAGGATTCAACACTATCAGTTTGGGTATCTACCAGCAAAGCCGGAGTAAAGCTGCAGTTTATCACAAGTGTTTTATGACAACATACTCATGCCATCCAATCTGCACTGTTTTCATTTAACTTCACCAACAGCCAGGCAGGTGTCAAGTATTAATGTTGAATTCCTACGATGTCTCAGGGCTTAACTCGACCAATGCCAAATGAGGCAAACTGGCTTTCACCAGGACTAAAGAAAACATCCCACAACCATTAAGACTGCAACAAAAGAAGAGGAGCTATTTCCCCCTATTCATCTTCCACTGGCCTGTCAGAATTAACTTAATCAATGACTTTGGCTCAAGTCCACCAGTTGGTTGTTGTCAAGTTAATACCTGTAAAACAGGATACTTGGTACTTGGGAGTTTTTAAAGTAAAAGAAAGTAAGAAACATTGGTATCCTTTCACAAAAATGTGCAAATACTGTATGAGATTATCAGTCTTCCTTTTATTAAGTTAGTGGCAAAGGCAAACAAACTTAAATACATTCCTAAGTTGAGAAATCTATTCCAAGAATGCTATCAACTATTTAGGTCTGGGTTTGATTAAGTTATCAAATGCAGTAATAAAAAAATAGAGGTCAAAATAACATGCAACTTAACTGCACCCATGTGACAAATGTTTGCTCGTAAATTTTAAGCGTAGTCTGCCTACTCCATTATACTAGGAAGTTCCAGCAAAAGTAACTAAAGTACCTGTACAGCGTTATAGGTTACCATGACAGACGGCATATTTATTAACATAGTCCTTTCCAGATGTTTCCTCTAGAACCATAACTCTTATACCCTTGTTGATAGAAAAGCTTTGCACTACACTATATTTCAAGGGTTGAATATCGCAGGTATGAGAGGTGTTTTCTGTGCATAGGCATTAAATAACCGGATTGGGTGTTAATAGGATTTATGTTACTCACAGATAATTGACCCTTGCACCATGCAGAGAGAATTCTTCCCCTCAAGATAGAGTACGCAGTTACAGATGGAACGACTTTGAGCGCCACAGAAAGGTTTGGTTTAGACAGATTCAACAATCACTTGAGATCAAAGTGCTGTAAAGCCAATATTGATATATGTTGGCTCCTTTACTACATCATTTTTTTCTTCAGTTCACCTCAAAAGATCTCAACTGAAATGTGTCTGGCACAAAGAAGAAAGGATGAATGTGCTATGAGGCGGAGAGAAGATGGGCAAAATACATTTTTAGATACAATCTATGACCTGATCAAAGCAGACTTGGTAAACTTTGTCAATGTGACCAAAATAGAGGAGGCCAATAAAGTAGCTAGGCAAGAAAGACACTTTATATGGACAAAATATTTCATCTTTCTTTCATCTTGCAAGCTAAACACAATGCATCTAAAAGGAAGATAAGTAACATAAACAGCTGTGATCTTTAATCAAATAAATACAATTTAAAAAAATGGACTCTAGAATAGCCAGCCCCAGGTGCTAAACATGTTGCCCAGATTGAGGCAGAATAACCTAGAGAATCTAAGGAAAAGCGCAGGCCAGAAACCTAATCAAAGCAATGCAGAAAGGGGAGAAACAGCTAAATCATGGGTCGAATGAGAGGGAGAGGAAACGCATGCTCAATATCTCTCTGTGTGTCTGAAACAAATATGCTGTACCTTTAAACTGCACTTGATGCTGGGCGCAAAAAACCTGCAAGTTTCTGCTTCACTGATTCTAGACAGAACAGTCCTCTAACTTCAGGAGAAGACCTGACACACATATGCACTGTGTCCACTGGGAGTTCATCAAGGGTGATGTAACACCAATTGCTTTTGGCAAAGTGAAAAGAGGGACCAGCTGGGCAACCTTCTCTTCCTGACATGTTATAGGATATGGTCTCCAGCCATGTAAACATATACTATGTATGCATAAGTAGAACGTAATTTAACCGTCTTAAGAACACAGAAAAAAAAAAGAGACACAGAAATGAACAGTTACTTTGGATAGGAATGGGCATTACGAAAAATTATGATGCAGGGTCGGTTCTTATTATTCAAGCTGGAGTGATACACGTTTTACTGTCAGCGATTACCGTACAGAAATATCTGATCAAATTCTGGACAGTGCTGAATCTCTACATTTGCAGGAACAGACATAACAAATATGATGCAAAGAAAAAAATCTCTATGTTCCGTGTTGTTCCATCCCATCATCAGGGTTAGGGTCACTGATGATGGGATGGAACAACACATTTCAGGGATTTAGACATGTGCAGAAGATAGAGAAGACTAGACAATATTTAATTTCAAAGATTAAAAAAATCAAAGTTTGCCCTAAAAATATTTCTTATTTGATATACCTTTAAACTACATTACATTGCAACCGATGAATAATACATGGTGTATAAATAAATATGTGTACCTACTGTACAAAGCAAAACTTTGAGGAGGCACACAATCAAATTGCACCTGTTCTAAGCCTGTGATTGATGCAGTCCAATAAATGTCTCAGTTCACCTGCAGCACACACTTACCTCTTTGAAGAGAGGGATGAATCAGTGCTAAGAGGAAGAGTCCACAGAAGAGCAACAGAATGTTTCTGTTAGCCATCTCGCTTGAAAATGCACCACCCCTCTCCCGATCAGCTGGTTTTATTCTCTTCAAACTAATTACCACAAGCCCCCATAAGAGTAGGGAAAAGGTGAAAAAAAGGAAAAGATATGAGACTCGACGTAATTAAGAGAGGGCAAAACCCCCTTGTTCAATGGATCACTTTGCTTTTTTTCTCCTCTATGTCTGGTGTTGCTGTTTTATTCTGGTCACTCCTGCCAACAGTATAGACGCTGCTGCCAGCAAGGAAAGAGAGAGAAAGGGGAAGACACACACACACACACACACACACACACACACACACACACACACACACACACACACACACACACACACACACACACACGCACACACGCACACACGCACACAGATTAGGGAGAGAGAGAGAGACAGAAACACCCCCCCTCTCATCCAGAAGGAATTGAACTGTCTGCCAAACATTTGCATGGATATTGAGCATACTAATCTGTGAGAGTCAAAAGAGAGACAGAGGAAGAGCAAACCAAATACCCTAATAATTATCTTTCCTCATTGGCTCTAATGTTCACCCGGTTGGTTCTTAAAACAAGCAGTAACAAATGTTTCTGCTTTTGCTCTCAAGCAAGTGATCCAGAAAGCATAACAGCAGAGGGGAAAGAACACAGCAACTATCAGCATGCATCTACAAAATATCAGAACAAGACATTACAAACTCACTCGCTGCAGGAATGATCTGGAAACAGCAGTGCACTGTGCCTGGCAGTCCATGTAGAGAAGTCAGTCACAGTGGTAAGCAACGAAAAAAGAAAACTGTCTGCATCCCACATAGAGGACAAGGAAAAAAGAACCTGAGAAAAATCAGCCTGCTAGCCTGTGCAGTCTCACAGCAGATTCATCAGGATAATTGTCAATGTCAGTCCTGTAACAGATATCATAAGTAGAGGGAGGACCAACATTAGTCCACTCTCAACTTTAGAGAGCTTTAGTTTCTAAAATTGTACTTTTTGTTGCGAAACAGAGGACTTGACCCCTGGAGCATCAATCATCTTACTCTACAGTATCTCAACAACCAGTCTTATGTACTTTTAAAAGTAACTTCAAAGAGGTGGATCACATAATTGCACATATGGGTTACATATTTATTCTGCGGTCTTCCAAAGTTAGAGGTCAACATATTGAGCAGAATCAATCACAGCAGGATTCTCCTCTCTTCTGATACCACCTGTACATCCAGGGTCATCAGTATCATCATACTAACACAGGCTATCGGGCCTTTATCTCTACAACAATTTTGACAGCATGATCTATCTTCAGCAAATGGATGTTTATGAGCTGGGAAAGAAGGGTTGGTAAAAGAAGACAACTGCCCCAGCTTCATAATATCAACAAATCACTTTAAAACATCTTTGCTGAGTGATTAAGTGTTTCACAGATCTTGTGTCCACAGCAGAACTGAACTGGAGTTCGATCCAGAACAGGAAACATCCTCTCCAGGCACCTGTGTGCAGATTCATCTTGGCTTTACATTTAGCCATTACTTAAAAAACACCTCACTGCTGACAAGGCTGTCGTTGTCCAATTTTTTTTTTTTTCTGCCCCGGGACACATTTTTGGGATTTCAAGTAGAAGAGGTTGAGCAGAGGTACTTATTACTGGCGAGAGCTGCAGCCAAAGTCATTACTCTCTCAGACACAAACCTGACAGACTGGGCTGTTGCATTCATGCTAATGGGTTCTGCTTTCCAAGAAACACAGTATCCTTCATAATAGTGAAGTCCACCATTAGTGTTCTAATTCCCTCATGCTGATTTCCTTTAGGTTTGGTTAGGGGTCCTTAAAATATCGGATGTCAAAGGTTTGTTTGGACTGAGGGGAAAGCATCATTTCCCTTAAATCATAAAGTAGAGTACGGCTAAGGAACACATATTTTTACTCAAATAGAATTTCAATTCATATTGATCCATCACCTCATTTCTGGGGAATAATGCAAATTACACAAAAGTTGTATCTCACATTTACCCATTGCTCTTTACATTTTGTGTAAAACACATTTGGAATAATTTCACAATCCTTTAAACTGATCAAAAACAAGTCATTTGGAAGAAATCCCACTGTTATAACTTATATATTTAGATACTGCCAAAAACAAAGCCAAGCATTATTCATGGGAGCTAAATTAATGAAGATTAATGACACTAAATGATGGATAGTACAAGGACAGATTAAGAAGAGTATGTGACCTTGATGTTAGACGCCGGCCTGATTAATTATTGGGCCGACAAGTAAATATAATGAGCTGCCGGACTTGGTTATTAACTTAACACAACAGGTTTGTACATAAGCCCATTCAATTGCTTAGATAAAACAATTTAATGTTGTTTGGCTTTAAACACCTGAGCTTCGATTGCACCAACGTGCCCTAACTCTTTATTCAAAGCCAATTGCAATGTATAACTGCTAACAATCTTCCCATTGTCATACATAGTGGAATAATGATTTCAACAAGTAAAACATCTGTTTTTCAACAAACTCATCAGATACATGACAAAAAACACACTGAATGGAGTCCAACAAATCTATTAGTCAATAAGATGAAACATTTGAACTCCAGTCAGCTCTTATGATTACAATAAATCATTACTTACAGTCCAAACATCAGGAGGATACTGACCTAATGCTGTATCCAGCATGGTGCTATTCTTTCATCGTTTGATTTAAGACCAAAGGCCCCAGCTGACTAGTCTGTTTGGGAAGCAAAAGTGTACTCTGGACGAGAGGAGTGTTTTTCTCCATTTATTTGAAAGTCTACATTTCTATTTTAGCTCATGTCTGGTACTCCTTGGTGTGTGTTTTTGCCAAAAAAGCTGAGGCTGAACATGGACTTTGGTGAGACATGGAGTGGGGTCCCACAGTACTTACTGTTATATATTAAACTATACACTGTAGTTTCCTTATAACACTTTAGGTTGCTGTAAAGGCTTTCATTATTGATAAGTAGAATGAAAAAAGGATGCTTTTTTTCCATCCACAAAAAATACTTATTTGTATTAAATACTCCGTAAAAACTGCTTACAATTGGTAAGCCAAGAGAACTCATCCATCTGACAGGTATTGCAACTCAAGCTTATTAAACAGCATGATTATAACATGTGTACTGTACCTTGGGCTGGTCACAATAAAAGGCTACTCTAAAATTACATGCTTATCTTGCAAAATTTGATTTATTAGGTATACTCTAAATTATGAATTTCACATGACTATAGCTAGAGATATGCATTTTTTGGTTTTGCATTTCTTGAACCAGATTTTCTCATCTCTGAGAAAACTTCATCAAAAGTGAAAACACCATTAAGTGTCAGAATTTGCTCACTTCTGGAGTTGGTAGCGAAGACTGACTGCAGTCCACTCAACAAGTAACCTGCTAAGGACAATTCATGCTCTGATCGTTTGTGCAAAGACCCTTTGATTTGCAAACCAACAGCTTTGCATCAGCTGTTAGGCAAAGATGATCTTGCAGGTGAAAAAGCCACATATGGAGGTCCTGGGTTGGCATGGTTACATGTAGTCTGAGGTTGTGAGGCCTGTTTCAAGTACTGACAAATGACATGAGAGATAGTTATAGAGACGGTTATGTTCGTGAAATGAACATTGCCTACATTTCAGTAACAGCTCATACAGTAATGCAGTCAGCATGCTGGTCTTCTCACAAATGTGTGACATCGACAGCATTGCCTTGTCTTATAAAACACACAAAAGAGGCCTTTTATTTGGACCAGCCGAAGAAACCCCTGTTGTGCTTTTGTATTTTTCTTTAGTCGAGTCTTATTTTTCTCATGACAGTGACAGTGTAACTATGTTTCTTTACAGAAAAAGGAGTAGAAGTGTCTGGGTTTTTTGTGTTTAGAACCCAGTAAACGAGTGCTGACACAATCGAGGGTTGTTCAGTCACCAGTACTCGGCCACTTGCCAATCATATCCTCTGATTGTGAGCCTGATAACAGTGAAATCATGTGCTCCAAGCACCTAAACTTCTAGATGAGTTTGGACCTTCTTTGTGCCTTTGTCACATTTCATTTCCCAACATGCCCAAACATGCATGCATCCTTGGTTTTCTCCTGGAAACAACTAAGGATTACAAAAGACACTTGCTTTAATGGCTTTGCACCGTTGGCAGAGCATCACAACATAACACTCGTCAACTGTCCAAGTACTTTTGGCTTAGGTTTAAAGGAAATTAAGTCAACCATGTCGACGCACTGAGGTACAAGTATAACAAGAACATTCAATTATAGAAATACACTAATTACTTCTCTGCTCAAAAACGTAATGATGTCGTTCAGCAACCAATTTGAAACCAGACATACAACTAAAGTCAGTCGGCTATTCCAATTAAAAATAACCCAAAGAGAACAGCATTGCTCTAAAACATGACAGATAGAATTAAAAGTATAAAAAAGATAGATAGCTTACCATTAATTATTCTTCACTAATGTGCAGAAGTGGTGCAATCAATATACCAATTATTGACATTATAGAAAAACAAATTATACTTTGATTGGTCACTTTTGAGAATGTGATTGAAATGTGCAACAAGTGCACAGCATTCTACTGTATTTAAATATGTAAATTGTGTAGACTGTGGCTCACATATTCCTTTCCCAACCCATTATGGACGTGATGTTACATGCATTCAACATCTGTTACCTAAACAGAAAACACTTTTTGGGTGGCATCCACAATGAACTGAACTGAGTGTGCTGCCTGTGATGGTCGTATGTTCAAACAACTACTATACTGATACAGATGGAGTTATTTTCTAATGTATTTCTTGAATCAGTAGGGGTATTACTGTATAACCCTCTACACATGGACTACTATTGGTACAATGAACCTTTGTTCATTGGGTAAGTACTCACATGTTGCTGTGGGTTGCTGTACAGGATCAGCTCTGAGATCGTTATCATGCAATAATCACAGAGTAAAGTTGGCCAGCTGTGTTGGCTGGTTCTAGCACAACATGCATCATGGCATGCCAAAGATTCCTCCATCTTCTTTTGATGTAAGACTGACACTGTACAGATTTGTTTGATGTCTATCCACTCCACACTTTATTGGTTTTCAGCTACCAAAAAACATGCAAAGTGTCAACCACAAGGGTCAGATCCACAGACGGAGGCATTCTTCATCTTTTCGCAGTGGGACACCGGAGGGTGAGAACTATCACAGTCAGATGTAGATGAAGAGTGCCCTAGTCTAGTACAAACGTCATTCTTGGTCTGTGGAGTCACCAATACACACAGACAGGGAGACTGGCCTGTCTCCAAAGTGTGAAACACATTCAGAACACACTCCAGATGTGGTTTCTCTGCAGTTAACATTGCTCCGTATACAAAGCATGTTCCAGTGAACATCAGGTCCAAGCGCAGGCACCCAGGGGAAACTGATGAGTTCTGGTAAGAGCCCGACCAGCAGCACGGTGACTCATGTTTGGCATTAAAATCTCCAGGACTCCAACTTTAAGAGAGCTTTGCATGCACACAAGTAAAACATCCAAGTCTCTATCTATCCTTACTCTTTCAACCTTTGCAGTGAAGATTACATTTACTACATGTGTTTCAATCGCATCCACACTAATCCCAAGCATTTGGTTACATTTTACCGTAGATTGCATTGAGGCTTTAGAGCTGGGTTCGATTAATGTGGAGGTTCATTGAAATAACTGAAAGTAGCTTGGTAAACTCTCTCTGTAGTGGAAAAGTCAATGCCAAATATTTGGTCAACAATTCCAAAAATGAGATTGTGAAACATTTAGTAAGCTTTTGACATTAAATCACTAGTATTGAAATGTGATCATTTTAAGGTTATTGCCATGTTTCCACTGCATGGTACGGCAGGTCTATGACTCAACTGGACACATTTTTGTTTTGTTTTTTAATTTAAAACACTGAACACGACTGTCTAAGAGAATCGTCAATAGCGTTACATCCTGAATAAACAAGATACAAATGATAATTTCCTTCTCTAGTAACAGCAGAGGCCACTATAACATTGTGCCATAACAGGCAAATATGAATAAGCAAATGTACACAATTCAAAGTTTCTGAATGTTTGACTTAGATGGACAACTTCTTTGGGAAGTTTACATTTTATTCTGATGGCAGAAACAGCAGTGGAAAGTTTTGAAGTCAGGTAACATTTCTTGTAGGGAAGCGATCAGAAGTCTGCAAGGCTCTCTTAATGTAGCACCCAAAAGAAATCCCTTGCTAAAAGTAAGTTTTCGTAAAAACAATGAAAACAATTAACTATCCTAATAATTGTGTCAAGTGCAGCTTCTGAATCTCCATAATGCTGTCCATCACATTAATCAAATTAAAAAATTAGTGCCACTCAAAAGTTATCCCTTTTCTCTCTCAAAAACTATAAACAGTGCTGACAGCGTAACGAAATGACATCATTCACAGCAATTTTGAAATATTATTAGAATGTTTTATTATCAGCTTATCAGAGTATTTCTCAGGCTTTCTTTGGGACTCTGGGGCAGGATAGTCTGGCAATGTGCCACTAAAGAGTCAGATTAGGCAGCAGAATTCATTGGCAATATAAAATGCTGATGAAAAAACGTTTCATCACATCAGATGGCTCCCAGCAAAAGAACCCTTAACTAAGATGTTTTACCCAAGACATGGGAAACTGCTGGAGGCCAACATTGACAACACTCCCACACATTTCACCAATGTTTCCAAATTTAAAAAGCTAAATAAAAGAAGAAAAAACATTAACATTTCCTGCTCCCACAGATTCAAATCATTTCTGAAAAAACCACCCATAGTTGAAATTTGGTTGAAGTTAGTTCGACCCCATTTCTAAACGCTTGATTAAGTGCAGTCACATTTCCGACAGGCACACTAACACACTTCCTTTACATTGTTATAACTTCCCTATGGCACCGATAACGGACCTCTTGGGGCCAGCTCTATGGACAACATAAGGGAGTTCCCCTAATGTGATAAGAACTAAGTATCTTAGTTTACTCAATGTGTGTGTTCTTAGTGGATGAAAATGAATCAATGGCATACTTTAGAAAGGCTGTGAAAAATTGACACAATCTAAAGATAAGCCAGCAAGTTCTCACACAAAGTCTAAAGAGTCACACCATCAGAGTGGACGTTTTCCAAAACGTTGCTTGTTTAGAACAATCAAAAGGATGAGCAGGGCCTTGGTGAGGTTTTAAGACATGGATTACTACCATTACATTTATTTGGGGAACTCACTTTTTTTATTCACTCAGTTTTTGTCTCTAATTCTCTACACTATCTTTTTGACACTATGTTAAGTACTTAGAGAAACAGAGTACAAACGACTGTATGTGTGGGACTAGGATATGCATGCCAAGTAGTTCAGATACAAGTATCACAAAAGCAGCAACATCTCAGTTCATGTTTTATGGAGACACCTGGGAAAAAATCCCAAGCAACAACAATTTGACCACTAGGGGGAAGAAATATTCCAAAACAAAGCCACCAAAACAGATCATGTTATTCAACATAAATCTATTTTCTTTGTTGCATCTAACTCTTAACCTGACCCTGGTTTGGTTGTCAATTCTGACAAAACATATTTAAACGTTTTCTTTTAAAGAGCTATGTGAGTGAACATTAGAGATATTGTATTGCTTCCTACTTAATGAGACATGTCAGCATATTGAATCATGGCAGGTGGATTCCAGTGTCAACACAGAAAATGATCGACTATTAACTTTGAATAAGACATGTTCATGAATAAGACATGTTCATATATGGAGAAATTATGTTTTGAGAAGTGAGAAAAAACTCCTTTTATGGAAAATGAAATAGGCAAAGATTCCTAATCCAAATCATATATGTATTTTGTATTTAGCAATAAACCAACTTGTCTGTATGCCAAAGACAATAAGCTATTTTTGAGGTCATGGTTTTGAGGAAATCAGAGATAAACAAATTAGATAAATGCTTACCAGGAATTTATTTTTATTTTTGCATATATTTATTTTGTAACACAATAGAAAAATGAAATCATATGAAACCACACTCAATAGGTCTATGACATATAACAGTTAGTATATTGGACAACACACAATCAAGTCTGCTATTAGTTCTCTACGAGTCCTCCATGTGCTGGGATCATGCTGTAAATGAGGATTATATACTAATACAACATTAATACCTCATGTGTTTGAAGTGCATGGGTGATCCTCGGTTGCAAAGTCAAAAAACAGTCACCTTCGAAAAACATCTGTCAACCTTCATGATGCATTTCTGACAATATCAAACTGTCCAACTAAGTCTAGTGATATGTCAAATGGGCTGCTGTAGGTCAGTGTGTGTTCTGAGCTTTACATTCGCTGTGCAGCTGCATAAAGCTGCATGCCAGGTCGGATGTTTACCTAGAGTGAGATCACTTCAGATGAAAATCCCATAAAAAACCCAGCACCCCCAATGTCATACAAAAGCACAAGCATTTACTGGACAAGTGGAGTGTGCATATGATACACCGACATAAAGCTCCAATAACTAAAGTAGCCAAACCTTTAGTGAAGAACCAATGTAGCCACGGAAGGCAGGAAAGTCTTGCCCTACACTACAACACTGCATTATAGTCAATTAAATAAACTACTAGGCTTGATTCATTAACATGATAACACAATAACCGTCACATTTCGGATTTAAACCCATTGTTGATAGAAAAACTGTCAAAACTGTCAAGACAAGCAATCTGTAGACTTTTAGTATGAGCTGTTTTAGAACATAGCCATTCAATTTGGATAACTGAAGGCTAATCTTGTCTTTGGCTCTATTTCTTCAAAAGTACATTGTGCTACATTGTGGTTATAGAACAACAGGGTGTATTTTAAGTGTGGAGAGACTGGATAATTAAAATAAAATCAAACCTTTTTTTTCTGATATGAAATTCTGATCACATATCTAAACCAGTTTAATATCTTTGGATGCTACTGTATGGCCAGTGTTTTTCTGTTGATTGATACCCCCGACAACACAATAGCATATTATAGTGTGTTCATCGAAATGATCAAAACTACATGAAACTCATGGAGAGGGGTCAAGTCAGGAACAGCTTATGTGTGATCCTCCAAGGCGCCACAAATCTAATTCCAATTTTAGTCTTGAAATAATTCCAATTTCCCAGCTTCACATTGGGGAACATGTAGCCTAAAACTCATTCAGCAGCACTTTTTAATTATGACTTCTGTCCCCAAATCTCCCCATGAGACGCTGGGAGTAATTTACACAGTGTTCAAGAAGAAGAGCGTGCTGTGCAACATCTAGCGTGCCGAATGTTTGGATTAACAGTTTAAGAAGATTTATTAGACATATTACTCAGTGCTTTCCAATTTCTGACTAGTTTAATTCATAAAGTATTACTTTTACTTTCTTTCTAGTTTATTTTCATAAGAGTGATGTTTGGTATCTGCTCATCAGTGTACCCTGCCCATGTAATCCCTGAACTCTTGATCTTTTATCAAAAACATAGCTAAATTGTGCTTTTCCTTGTTCTCTGCAGCTCAGACAAAAAACCACATCACTCATTAGATCCCATTTGTTTTATTACAAATGTTTCATATCTACTTCTGTTTATTAGTAATTGACAGGAAGCAATAATTGTCATCATTTGTTTCTCTAGTAAATGTAGCACTCCAGCTCGCCTAACGTGGAGACAAGGCCAGGCTTACAACATTGTATTGAATTTGCAGGGATGAGACAAGCAGATCTATTGTTCCTCTCTCTGGGGCCATCCAAAACCCACGGGGCTCTGGTCTGAACACTCTGTAAACCTGTGCCTGTTGGCATTGTCCGGTCAGGTAAGCAAGCACTAGCACTCAAAGAACTAAAAAAGTTGTATTGCAGTTTTAACAAAATCTTCTTGAGACTTGGGAGCTGAGCCCTTATGAGACATTTTCAATCCAAACAAACAACAACATTACTTTTAACATGGCTAATGCTATGATTTATTGTTTTTAATTTATTCAAGATTCAGACTCAAGGCTGCATTGCACAGTAGCTACATTGTAGATATGGCAATGAACAATGTATTGTTTATTGTTTTGGCAGCTTTTGTGGTTCACCTTTTGTGGTTAAGTCCATTTTCAATACAGAAGTAAGCTTGTTGAATGAAACATGACATTAGGTGGCTCATAATCAGAATGGTACTGTAGCCGCAACACTGTGAGGCCGGGTTTAAACATGTTTTAATAGTTTATTTTCCAAGCGGACAATTTAGCCAATACTGACTGGCTGTCAGGACCTCGACACAACCTGATGAACCCAAATGCACGACCCAGAGACAAAGTCTTGAATGTAATAAAAAAGTTTATTTATTTTCACATTTCAGTTAATTCCTCTTAACAGGTGGTGGAAATAACATAAAGCGCTCACAAGGAGGAAAAAACTACTTAATAAAAACTGAGTGAAAAGTCAGAGCGATCCTGTCAGAGCTGAGGCTTGGCACGACCATTCTGAGAAACAAACAAGACGAACTGACACAGGACAGAGGAGAGACAGGACTATTCAAACATGAGGTGAGTGGGAACAGGTGGAAACAATCAGGGGCGGGGCAGACACTGATGATGGCGGGAAAAACACACAAGAGGAGGAAGAAACTGAGGTTACCTACTGTAACCCCAGCTTCTATGAGTAAATGGCGCAGCCCTCTAAGGCTATAGCTATTGGGTAATCCCCCTGCGCCCCGTAAAACCCGGAAGTAAGTTAGCATTTTTATGACCGCGTCGGTAGATTCGCGGGGCCGACCCGGGGCCCGTTGACCGGAGAACTGCTTATCGACTCTTTGTCAATAAACCATACCCTCCGTCTAACGGCCCGGAGGAAGGATAAATCATATGGCCGCCCTTCCTCCGGCTCCCACCCCCGGGTGGAAGCGCCCAC
>NW_011369951.1:4800602-4810616 GCF_000735185.1 Notothenia coriiceps
GTGTGCCTTGGCATTTATGCAGAAATCCAGGTAGTTCCAAAGGGTTCACATACTGTTTCTTGCAACTATGTGTTGGATTTTCTTTTCCCTATCTTTGCTTAAGAGTAGAGCTGGAACTTTTGGTCGTATATTCAAGTTGTAAATAAACTAAATAAAAGGCAACTCTTTTACATTAATTATTCAAAAAAGTGATAAGTATTTGCTGATTCCTGCTTCTCAAAAACGAGGATTTGTTGTTTTTCCTCTTCTCCCATTACCGTTAACTTATTAACATCAGGCTTTAGACCGTTGGTCAGACTTATACATTTTACATCATCATCTGAGGAGAACCTTTGATAAACAGAGAAGAGAAACATATATGGAATTAGATTTAATGACATTTTGATGACATTTTAAATAATAATAATTATTGTTGCATATGTAGATCTGATACGTTTTGATCTTAATGATCTGAATTCTTGTTGATATGTAAGGTGATTCAGTATATTTCATTCATCTCATTACAACAGTGATCTGTGTTAACATTGATGTTACACAGTACTTCCTGATGAGATGGAATAAAGCCAGAGTAGTTAATAGTCGAGAGGAGTTAATCAATAGATATTGAAGTATTTGATAGAGGTTCTTTGAGGTTTTTGATTTTGTCTTGTACTAAATTATCTCTCTAACGTCTCTGGTGCATTATTCTTCAGCATAAATTGTTGCCTAAAGAACCTCAAGTGCCATTACTAAGTCCCCTGGATTGAGCCTGCAGACTGGATTGGCACGGTCATAAATAGTTCACCCCAAGCCAGTGTAATGACTTTAGCATGTGTTTTGGGACCCCTTGGCAGAAAATAATAGCATGATGGAGAAAGCTGTTTCTCGTGGCTGGCGGCATCCACTCATTTACCCAACGATCTGCTGAACAATCAGTGTGCCAAACCAAATTTATGAGCACACAAACTCCCTCTCTCCAGCATAGCCCCCTTTAATGGAAAACCCCTATAGATTAATGTCCCAGCAGGGGTGATTTGCATTCAGACCCACTTATAAATCTCAAGCAATGTCCAAAGACAAATGTCAACGTGCACTCAAAATCAACTGCAGGCTGCCTTTATGTGTAGTGGACTGTGCCTCCCTCTCAGTGAGCCACAGTCATGCTGGAGGGAAGCCAGGCACCGCTGACCTCTCGTTCCCTCAATCAGGGCCATTAATACAGACTTAAGGTTGGTTTGTGTCCTTTCATGTTGATGATTGTCCCATGAGAACCGGTAATGATGGCTTTAACGAGCCATGTTACCTCTATTTGATGGTGTTTTACAGTAGGCCACATCAATGGTGGTCGTATTGTACAACTTAGTGTGTTTCAGGCTACCAAATTACGTTGCACCACTGTTTTAGATTAATTTACAGCGAAACAATCAATCTGAATTTTAATAAAATATGTTCTATGCAATTTACAAATCATAGAAGTTGGAATATTTGTTAAGGGCAACATATCTGTCAAAATACCAAGATAATGTGGTGCTGCAGAGATGTACAAGCCTGCAGTTAGTATTTGTTAATACTCTTTAAAAATTACAAAGTGATCATGCTAAATTCATGATTCAAAATAATCTTAATTTTCACAACATTAACGTAGTTTAATTTAATATTTGTTTAAATTATTATCTAAAATATAGATGTTAATTCAGATTTTAATCTAAATGAGACTTAATAGAACCCTTCTCAGTTATTGACCACTAACAGCACTATGAAGCAATGTTTTTATGAATGGCCCTTTGGTTTTGTCTGCTATCACTCACAACTAGAAGCATGTGATACACAGTCCTGTCAATGCTTTCACTATATCACTTCTCCACAGGGGGTGTTGCCGAGCCACAATATAGCAACGTGCTAGCAAAGACAGAAATAAGATTGCAAGCTAGTACACATGGATGCACAGCATGCAGGGTGTTTACCTTTACAAATGCCAGAGCTGAACACACTCCTTATGGTGAGTAACTGAATGTTAACAAAAACTTTATTTACGAAAAAAATGCACAACTCGGGTAAATCAATGTTTGTACACTAAATTAGAAGTTTAAGCTAGCAGCCTGATAGCTAGGTATGTTCGCTAGGTCTGTTGTGTGTACCACTTCGAAAAAAATAAAAATCAAATCAAATGTAAAACAGTGAGCTTTAGAAGTGCTGGTGGTGGCTTTTGTTAAATTGCAACGGCCCCTACACACGGCGGCATGCGTTGAAGCTTGCCGGTTGGCGTGTCTGAAACTCAACCAACCACCAATCACATGAATTTCCTGCCCCGGACACACAAGCTCGCGATTTGATTGGCTATTGCTTGTACTGGCATATGATTTGATTGGCTGGCGCTTCCGTCGAAGCTTCAAAAGGAGACTCTACTTTTGAAGCGAGCAACGCGAGCAAAGCGAAGCGACGGAACCTCAATTCAGTTCGGCAAAGCGTGACGTCACCCCATTAAAAGTGAATGGGCAGAAGCGTTGAAGCTTAGTGTACAGCCAATAGAGTTGTATCATTCTTGTCAACTCTGGGTAAAGAAGTGTACAAGCTTTTCCAAACATTTTAACTTTTATTTAATCAAAACAATATGTTAGAAGACTGTAATGCAAAGCTGTGCTCTTTTTTACAATGCTAAATGCTATTTAATGCTATAATTGATACAGCACTACAAGGAACATATTATCTTGAAAAGTGAATACTCTGTTAACATAGTTAGCTTTGTTATTTTATAACCCTTCCTCAAATGTTCTCAATTTCTCTTTGCTGGGGGATATAGTGAGAAAATCCAACACAATATATTTCAATTTCTTCAATCTGATGCATACTTTGTTTACTTTTCATCCTTTTTACTTTAAACCAGCTACATCTTCAAATCTCGTTCTACTTTCTTTTATCATAACAAACTGTGATCAACACTAAAGCTTCACATTTTGAAGGTCCACAGGCCAAAGCACGCCTGCTTGTTCATCCTTTATTCGTTCACAGTTGAACCAATTATCCACCCGGCAGCTGTCAAAACCAGCTGATGCAGCAGCTGAATCGAAGGCAATTTGTAGCATAGTACCTGTGGAGAGCTGTTTGAAATGCTGCCACTAGTTTTCTGCCAAGTGGGTGTGCGGTGTGTATATGCTGTGTGTATATGTGTGGATCGGTGATGAGGTGGAGGCTGAGTCAACAGCTAAACACAGATGAGGCGCCACTGGTCTTAGTCATCCCAGATAGATGTCCAACACGGACTTCCTCAGAGCTTGCTTTGCCTTTAACAACAAATAAGTGTACTGACATTTCTGCAGCGTGAAGTTTCGAGTCCGATTTAACCTATTTTTGGGTTTAGTTTGAATGCTTATAGTTTGTATAGTGTCTTCTCTTCATTGGCTGAGTGAATGACTTGCAGTATCAACAGTTTCCTTTGCTTTCACTCTTAGGTGCTGTACTTTAACCTTTTTCAACTTTTGCTGCTGGTGTGCACTGCTGTCTAGGTACTGTGTAGCCCTGGAGATTTTTGAGGGCTGATCTAAATCCAAGCAATATGTTCAGGAATGAAGCAAGAGTGCTCGTTTTCTTGTAACCAGCTGTCTGTGTGAGGCCAAGTGCTTAGAGTTAAGGTTGGAAGAAGTTAGATTTGACTTTTTCATCATGAAGAGGATCGACTTGAGGTTCAGATCCTTTTAAAAACAGAATATTGACATTTCTGATTATTTACATTTGAAATACTGTGAATAGAGCTTGGTAAAGTATTGCCACTAGGCTTTTTGGCTTGAAATAAGCGAAAAATCAACCCAGAATGCTTTAAAACAATACTGATCAGTGAAAGTGTTTTATGTCCAGTTTCTTTCACGGTGCTTATCATGCTCCTTGGCATTTGTCTGAATAATGCATTGGCTATTAAGGTAGAGTCAGATAAGTTTAGATTGAGAAATGAAATTGTGCAAAGCAGGAAGATGGACTTTTCTAAGGAGCTATCAGAGTCATATACAAATGTGTATTTGTGTAAAGTGCGCATTGCTGGGGCAGAGAGCCAGTCGGGGTCATGCCTCACTTGCTCCTTAGAGATACATAATTTGACAGCACCATGAGAAGCCAACCACTACAGAGGACTGGACTGGCTCATTAGATCTGCTTAGCCAGACACATTTCTGCCTGTAATTAGTTGCTGATTAATACAGATCATTTAGGTCTCAGTAATATGAATGTCATAAGAATGTGATGCACTAAGGAGCCTAACAATTGATGAATGCCCTTCATTTATGCACTGGGCTGAGAAAGTCCTAAAAGAAGCAGACGTGAAGGCACACATGTATGCACTTCATCAGAGAGGCAAGAGCAAAATCTACATCAAACGCTATAACGTCCTTTAACCTGTTAAGCCCCAAGCCTGTTTTCCAGGTCTCAGGCTCGAAAATGACATTCCCAGAACAAATGACTATATCTTCACTTCTAAAAGGGGAAAATTAATTGTTGAGTTGGATGTAGAAAAGTCAGAATCAATATAGATCTTTTTAAATTTTATAGTAAATTCCGATTGAACATAGTAAAAATATCTATGGCCCCCTTCGGTCGATTTTGGTGAATGACATCTCTTCTGAACCGTTAGAGCCAATGGAATCGAGGGGAGGTTCCTAAATCCACCTACACGTTACCAAATAAGGAGTGAGAGTGATGCGCACGCAGTTTGCCCAAACCGAAAGCTATGTTACGCTCTGAAAACTGAAACATAGGCTTATTGCTGATGGATTATCAGTAATCATTTCAAAGTGACACAGAGACATTGTTTTTATCGTTTTAATGCCATTGAAGACAACTTTTGATCAGAAACAGCAAAAGGTAAGACTAAGAACTGTGTTTCCTCCGTAAAGCTACGTTGTGTGATGTCTGGGTTTGCTTCCCCTGTCGCGAGTTTTGATCACACAGTGATTATACTTATTTTCATTTCATTTCAAACCTTTATTTATCCAGGTGTATCCCATTGAGATCATTGATCTCTTTTTCAAGGGAGACCTGCTCAAGTATATTTCTAGAATCTGTGGAATCTCAGCTTGCTAGTTAATATCTTGTTTGTGCAGATCCGATAAATAATAAAGTATTTATAGCGTGAGTTCTGTGCTAAATACTTTATTATTTATCGGATCTGCACAAACAAGATATTAACTAGCAAGCTGAGATTCCACAGATTCTAGAAATATACTTNGAGGGGAGACCGATCCGATGAAATCCCCCAGGGGTCTAGACGCTGGTGGTGGTGAATGGATAGTTGGGTCGGTCTGAAGGGGAGTGGCTTAGCTTGACCCTGGTGGTGGTGAATGGATAGTTGGGGTCGGTCTGAAGGGGAGTGGCTTAGCTTGACCCTGGTGGTGGTGAATGGATAGTTGGGTTCTGTCTGAAGGGGAGGGGCTTAGCTTGACCCTGGATTCAGAGGGACAGGAGGTGAAAAGGAGGTGGAGGAGGGTTGCGTCGAGTCACCTGAAATGACAGCTGTCAGAGGGGGGAGAGCAGATTTTAAAAGGTTTAGCGGAGCGCTATGATAGGCTTGTGAGAATAGAGTGAAGTGATTGGTTAAGCGGGGGAGTGACGCCACCGATCACTTATTGAGAGGAGAGAGAGTAGTAACAGTGAATGAATGAGTAAAGAAGGTCTTCCTGGTTGAACTTGAGCTGAGCTTCATTTGGATTCTAAAATTCTTAGTTTCCAAGTTTAAATGTGACTATGCCAAAACTCCATAAATAAAAAAAGTGATGGCTTTACATTTCCTCCACTAGAATTGCTTACCTTGCAATGTGAGGGCTGAGAAATTATATTTACATTTTTAGAAGTTTACCTGAAAGCCCATCTGTGAAGGAGTGACAAATATCGTACAATTATTTATTATTTTTGAAATGTTTATTTTCATTTTAAAAAGCATTTTACACAAGGAGTGACATTTTTAGCAGGATCGGTTACACGGGGACATCTTCCATAATGTTCTTTTGAAACTCAATTAAGTTAAATCAACCCGCTTCAACTAGCTAGACATCCAGGTTTCTTTTAACACCGTTCCAGCTTTTGATAAAGGAGTCCATTCTCATTTGTAGACTTGCCTTTACCTTTTGCATCCTGTAGACCTGTTTAAGTCTGTGCCTCCACTGAATAATTGTCGGAGGTTTTACGTAAATGTCGTACAATTTATATAAAATCACAGGATCTAATGGATTGAAAATCTGCAGGACGACTTCCTCTTGGAGGATGATCTGGGCCTCGAGGGTCCAGACGCCTCCGCCCCCCCGCTGAAGGTGAAGCCGGCGGAGGATCTGGACCTCAGCTTCCTGCCAGATGAGCTCAGCACGCAGGACCCCAGTCATGCAAACATAAGTATGACGGCACTGGAACACATTTGTAGTGCAGGAATGAGTCCTAAAACCCGGGAAATTTGTTGGCATGTTAGCATTTTTGGTTAGATGCCAGAAATAAAGTCTGTGGTTAACACAAGCTGAAGAGATTTTACAATTTGTTCTATGACATGAAATACGTCAGTAAATACCCCATTGGTGAATACAAAAAATGGCTAACAAGTGCCTAAATGAAACAACTAAACGTCATCATGCTCAACAATAGCCACCTTTAGCTTAGCGGTGGTGACGTCAAGTAATGTGACCGTGCTGTAGTTCCTTTATAGCCNGTCTAGACCCCTGGGGGATTTCATCGGATCGGTTCTCCCCTCCCGAATGATGCTCCTACACAACGGGGCCTAATCGCCAAAACTCTATTACATTCATTTGGGTATTCCTGGCAATAAATATGTATTCTTACAGGAAAACCTTCTCTCCTGATTGAATAACTGAGTTTCCTCCTGAAACAAAGCAGTGTTCATCATCACTGAAACCGTGCCGCGCCACACTAAATTGCGCCGCATAAGCTCATGGGTGCACCATATTTTCGGCCCCACGCAGTCAGCATGATCGGCGGGGAGGGACGGCCCTGCTTATTAGCTGGCCCTAACGTGTAAAGTTATACAAGCATTTTGTACCAGTGCTTTTCACAAGTAGACTCTTTCAGGCCAGAGTGGCTGGAGTTAGTCAACAACAACAAAAAGACATATCTGAGAAGAGATCAGGACGAACAGAAAGAGGGAAAGGAAAAGGGAGTGCACTGAAGAGACCAAGAGGGTCAGAACAGGAGGAAGCCAGGAGGAGATGAAGAGACCAGGAGCAGGCACGAAACATACTACCAATATAAATACATTGCTTCTAAAATCGTTCTGTCAGAATACTGAAATCTGTATTTTTTAAATCTCTTTTTCCTTCTAATTTGTTATTATTTACATGAAATGTGACACGAAAAAAATGGGGAAATCGTGTTGGTGAACTCAAAACAATAGATTAATTTTGTGACTATAACACGAAATGCCGTGAGACTGTGTTGTGTTATCTGTAATTTACGTGGATTTAATTTAGCCTACCGCATAGCTTAGCAAATAAAGTGATCGATCTCCCAGCTAGCGCTGTCTGCGTAACAGGACAGTCCGCTAAACGCTATCGATTCAAACGGCAGCGTTTTATTAATATTTAGTTTCAAGCTCTCGTCTTTAGTAAAAACAAAACTAGTGGAAGGGGAAACACTCCCAGGGGAAGCTGATCCACTCTCAGGTGCTGGGACAACTCGCTCCCTCTCTGTAGCTGTGTGAGCCGCGGTCTGTGTGAACGCCGCTCCGCAGTTTAATGCAGGGCCGTAGCTGCGTTTTTAACGGGCATAAAATGATATTTAAAATGATTCACTTTTAATTAATGAACTGCTTGTTTCGTTGCTTGAGAAGCTAGGTGACCTTTAAACATTGTGTTCCTGACTCAAGGCTTGTCATTTGTTGCCGAGTGCACATGTGCACATCAGCTAACAAAATGCAAGATGACATGTGTGCAAATATTGTCCCAGCAAAATGTTAACATGCACATTTAATGTGCTGCCAAATCCAGGGAGAGCTGTTATGACTGCAGATAAATGTCATAACAGGCTGAAAGGTAACTTGGAAACAAACATCTGTATCCTTCAGATGTGGAAATACAGGCAGAACATTTCAGATCAAAGAGAGCATGAGGAGGATACATCTAAGAGAAGACAGATGCACAAAACGAGATGCCGTGTCGGAGGAGTTTAGAGATCTAATGACGAGGATGAAAGAAGACAGGATGTAGACAGGTGACGAGACGCTGGAGGGAGCACGCACGTTTAAAAATAGATATGGTTGTAATTAAAGATACAGCTTGCACAAAAAGGAGGCAGGCAGGGAGATGGGAGAAAATGATTTGTCAAAACAGAAGCTGCTCATTGGCTGCTCCACTTGAGAGCTCCATCTGGAGGTCACATGACCTGCAGACATGATGCACAGGGAAGAGGAAGCATGGATACATGCACATACAGCTGCTCTGTGTGTTTTAAAGAGGCTCTATTAGGCTTTTTGGGGTTTTCCCTTTCCTGTAGTGTTATATAGGTTTCAGTGCATGTAAATGGTCTGCAAAGGCTAAAATCACTGTAATGTAATGCCTGAAACGCCTCCATTGGACTCAGTTTACTTCCGTAACATAATGACCTCACTTTGTAACACTTGCGCTTCTATTGGCTAGCCCTCTGACACATTGTACGTGATAGGCTAAGGGGCGGGACATCTCTAAGTGGTTGAACAATCACAACAGAGCCGGCCAGCTAACCAATCAGAGCAGACTGGGCTCTGGTTTCAGACAGAGGGTGAAAAGAGGTGCTGCAGCACAGGCAGTATGAGGACAATAAAGAGCTTTTTGAACATTAAAGCATGGAGACATGTCCCAGTAGAGACACAAAATACAAATATGAACCTAAACATTTGCATAATAGGGTCCCTTTAAAGTAAAACACGGCAGGAAAATGACAAATGTACACACAGAGGAAAACCAATTAGCCTGTACACACAAACCAAAAAAAGGACATATTTAGTTGAATATATATATATTGCTTTTAAGCTGTACGTTGAAGAGTATTACGATTCAGTTTTAGAAAACATTCCATCATTTATTATTCAAGACATCCAATCTCAAACACAAGCACAACAGAGACACATTTTGTAATTATCTAACAATGTTTAATGAACTTTTTATTTAGTTAGATTAATTAGTTAACAGTATACAATTCAATTCACTGACACACTAGTGTCTTCACAAACATAAAATGGACTGTACAGCAGATGTACTGTATACTGTTGCACTTTAGTGCAGTGGGCAAAAACACATGTCAAGTTTTGAGAATGAGTATATATAAAGTGTAGTTATACCCATGTTTGTACAAGGGTGTGTGTGTGTGTGTAACAGTGGAGGAGGAGTTAATGTAACTATCAAGCATGTGGGGTTTGGTTGTGTGTGTATGTGTGTGTGTATGTTGTTCATGAATAGACAGTCCAGTCATATCAAACATTTACGACGGGCAGTTGTGACGATCATCACCGTCCGTCTTCAGCGTTTCACAGCATCGGGGGAAATCTTCCCTCAACTCCTTTCATCTGAGCGCCAAGTGGGAAACCTGCAGGGAGAGACGACCGAACACAGAGATTACTACCACAAATAACGGAGGGGCAAACCCAACAGATCATTTATTGAACAATTCAGGATTTCTCGAAGGAATACTTCACCCAGAAATGACGTGTGAATGTGTGCATCTATTACTCACTACGTTTTTTGAAGTTTTCTTACAGGAGTTTTAGATTTTAATTTCGACTCCATGAGTGAGACTATGGAGCAGTGTGAATGTGGAGCTAAAGCGATGTCCAGACATTAACCAGTTCAAGAGGAAATACAGAGAAATTATGTTCTCGAGGTACAGGGACGGGGAAGGTGTTTGACCATGTGTATGTGTAGTATGTGTGTGTGTGTGTGTGTGTGTGTGTGTGTGTGTGTGTGTGTGTGTGTGTGTGTGTGTGTGTGTGTGTGTGTGTGTGTGTGTGTGTGTGTGTGTGTGTGTGTGTGTGTGTAGTTATATAGTGTAGTGTAGTGTGTGTAGTAGTAGTACGTAGTAGTT
>NW_011369951.1:4810929-4814706 GCF_000735185.1 Notothenia coriiceps
CCCCCGATAGCACACCATATAAGAAGTACCTTTACCTAGCATATCTCCGCTAATGTGCCCTCGGCAAACCTGGCGGGTCGTCGCAAAGCAAAACGTTTAGCTGGAAACCCCGGCAATAGCAAACACCCCAGCACACAAGATAGCGAGAAACAATGCCGAAGCAAATTACTTCCCGATATGCGATTCCTCGTCTCTTTGATACGCCCTAGGTTGGGCAAAACAAAACCACATTTGCCCCCAAGAAATTTTTTGTTGTGTCCTGTGGCTGTGGCAGATTTTGTTACATTTTTTTTTTTGTGATTAAGTTCGTATACTCGTAAGGAAGTTTTGCAATTAGTAAAAGTAAACCTTACCGGAGATGACCGACTACACTAGAAAAACAAGAGTATTAACACAACATAAACAGAACAAAAAAAGCATATACAGGTACGAGACCTTTACTTCTCTTTCACACAAGAGACCAGGACTTTTAAATTTATACTCAATTGAGATATTAGCGAAAAGAGAATTTCTTAAGGGCAAAGTACAGTATATAGCTTTTTATACAGAGAGAGAGAACAAGAGTTCTGAACAGAACTTTTGACCAATTTAGGGGAAAAGTATAAATAAGAGCGCGTCCTTCTATATCATATCTTAGATACTAAGACATCCTATTGTACCTCAACTCTTCAATTTCGTAATCGGACGCATAATTAAAACAGAGAAAGAGCGACTAGTTCACAGGGTGCTTTTAGCCTATTTAGACCAAGAAAAACCCAGGACCTTCATACGAGTAAAAGAGAACACATAGTACACAGTAACCGTAAGTCACCGCGCTAACGTTCTTACCAAAAGTTTTAGAGTAAAGCACTTTAGAAAGACCTTAGATACTAAAGTTACACTGACCGACATCCTTAACCGGTGAAAACTATAGAACGCTCCTTTAGACGCGTAAATCCGGTGAAGTAATAGAGCTACGACCGAAGTGAAAGCGTGACACTAACAGGAGAAGACCCACTGTACAGAAACATACTTGGTGCGTAGACAGAGTGAGTCCAACACGTACAGCACTCCTTAAGCCCGAGGCGTGGGCAGGTGCCAACGACACTCTGCCCGTCACAATGGAAAAATTTTTAAATAAGCCTTTCGTGGGACTTCTTCTGACATGACACTCACTTTGGCTAAGACCATAAGCATCCAACACCCCAACGAGAAATGCGGTCTATAATACGGACCGCCGACATAACTCCTTGTGGAAAGGAGCAGGCGATGTCGGTAGTGGTGTACAAGGACGAAGGTCAATGGAAAGGCCACAGGTTACAAGGATACCTAGTTCCACCTGTTCGAATTTACATCGAGGAAACAGAGGAAATCGAAACACATGAGAAAGAGCACACTTCAACACCTTAACTTTATTCACCTGACCAAACCTCACGAGTGTTGCAAACGGGGAAATACAAACCAAGTACCTATATATACGTCAAACTTCTCTGTAGCGGACGACCCTTAGTAATACCCTGAACACATACAGCAGACACGATCGTCCCAAACAGTTATATTTTGGTACATTACTAAAAGACCTATATCGTCACTTACACTACTATAGGTCGCGGACAGAATATTTTCACAGGCCTTCAGCGAGTTGTCTTCTGGAGGTGAGATTAAAGTGTCCTCTGAGTACCGAAGATCAAGGACCCACGACGCAATCGTATGATTTAACCTTATTGCCGGTTGAAACCGGTAAGGGAGGGTCGGCTCCCGGTACCATGCCCTCCCCCCCCCCTCTCCTGCTCAGCCCCGCTTCATTGCTGAGTTACAGCGCCAGTAACAGGCCCGGCATATGTACTACAGCGTTTCCAGTGTTCTCGTTTGAACTGACACGTCAAATGAAACGAATACGTGTGAACGGAAGACTTTTTGAAAACGCATACTTTGCATAAACGCAAACGTTCCCGTGTGAGCAGCACCTTAGAGTGTGTCTCTTAATGGATCCCGTGTCGGTCAAATAAGAGATTTCTAAATACTGCTGCTGGTTTATTACATTACATTACATGTTAGACGCTTTTACCCAAAGCGACTTACATACTCAATACTGTGGACAATCCCCCATGAGCAATTTGGGGTGAAGTGTCTCAGGGACACAACGACATGCTGACCGCAGTGGGGTTTGAACCTGCTACCCCTTGATTCAAAGTCCAGCACACTACCCACTGAGCCACAGCCTCCCTGTTTATAAAGCAATGAATGGTTTATTCTGATCTCCTGCTAAATTATGAACCATCCAGATCTCTCAGGTGTTCTGGGACGGGTCTGTTTCTTTCCTAAATATAAACTAAACATGGAGAAGTTCAGTTATTATGCTCCAAATATCTGGAACTAACTCCCAGAAACCTGCAGGTCCGCTGCAACTCTGACTACTTTTAAATCCAGGCTGAAGACTTTTCTTTTTGTCGCTGCTTTTAATTGAACTATTCACATCTTAAACTTTTTACGGACTGTTTTTAAATGCCATTTTATAATGTGTTTCCACTTTCTTAATTCTCTTAATGTCCATTATTTTTGTGAAGCACTTTGAATTGCCTTGTGATGAAAGGTGCTATCAAAATAATCTTACAAACTAGAAGGCCTACAGTTATCCCACCACATTATTACGTTTATATATAATAGATCACATTATTTGAAATATGGTTTTAAGTATTTTTGGCTAATCACAAAAGTGATATTTGGATTTGGGATTAACTCGTTTTTTCTAGAAAGTAAACCGGAGTTTATTGTTTGATAAATCATGAGGAAGTGGAATCAAACAGCATCTCTCTGCGTGCTTTTTGGAAAATGTGTGTCGGACCCCATCGTCAGAAAACGTTGTAACGTGGTGATGAATATACGTTAAACACACAAAACACTATCAGAATGGTTCAATTATAAAACTGCTTATAGTCACCTCATTCCCACCTCTCCACTTTGCTCTCAGAGCTTCTGATGTGTGTTAAACACATCAGAAGCTCTGAGAGCAAAGTGGAGACAGCCGGATTGTGTCAGTGAGCCTCGCTGTGAATCCTCTCTGGTGTTACCTTCCTTAATAACAGTGATAGCTTCTGAGTTGAACGTGTTAATTATCATTTAAAGGTCCCCTATCATACTTTTTCTCATCAATATATCACAGGTCTCAGATATATCCAGAGCCTGTCTCTGATTGGCTGAAACACCAAACAGATCATTGCAGCATTACCCATAATCCCCTCTGTTTCAGCACTGTTTCCAAAGTGCTGATTCTCTGTCTGTTACTTTAGATGAAAATAAGGAGCCCCTCCCCACGCCCCTCTGAGAGACATTTGGTTACAAAGAACTCAATGGTGCTCTAGGAGGAGATTCAGGTGATAAGGTGGGGGGGGGGTTACCTTGGTTGATGATTGGCTAATGGTTACACAAGACAAAACATCGTTATGACATCAGTTAAGTGGCCAACATCTATACCTGGCTGCTACACTCTCAGGAACTGTTACAGGATGTGTATTTTGTCAATTGTGTAATTCTTGTTGTTATCTTTAATATTTGTCATGCATGCTTCTTAGTTAACATTAAGCTGTCTTTGGCTCTTTTCTGCTGAGTACTTGCCATGGACCGTGAGTTTGGCAATTTACTTGTCCGTGATACATTTTTCACTTGTCCAATCTGGACATGCTTGTTTTTCTTTTTCTTAAAATTATTTGACATACCCTTTTTCAGACCGCTCAGAAAATAAATGGTAGGGTCCCTTTCAAGCCCTAATCCACGTATTTTCTGACAGAATGTATTTCA
>NW_011369951.1:4814751-4833997 GCF_000735185.1 Notothenia coriiceps
CAGAGCGAGAGGTCGAGAGGCGACCTGCTGACGCGTATGTCTCTCCTCTTAGCTGACCTCAGCGCCCTGCTCATGGGCTGTGCGCGAGGATCGAGAACACGCGACGCGCTGAAGCCAACGGTGCTGGAATACGACTGCCTTAAACGGCGCAATGGAGACCATTGCTCAATGATGAGTTGTTTCTGTGGTCGTCATCGGCAACGAAGCCACGCCAGGGAGTCTACCACACTGCGTTTCCACTCCGGCTCTCATCATGAGCGGTACACCTCAGGGGATCGAATGGAGTGTGGTGGCAGTGCTGCACCCGAGGCTTATACACAGCGCTCCATGGGTTATTATGACCGTGTGTTAGGAGGCACATCTGGGACAGAGGAATGCGGCGAGTTCAGCAGTTTAGTTAGACCTCCAGAAAAACGCGACTTCTGTCCACTGCGATCGCCAGCACCTCTCCCGCCAGTAATCCAGAAAATGCCCAGATTTCTTTTAAAGTCCGCATATTTATCAAAAGGCCGCACAATCCCCGATTTTTCCACACAAGTTAAAGATAAAAAGTTAACTCGTCTATAGAGAGAATAGATGAACGCACATCATCAGACCCGCGCATCACAGAAGGCAAACACCGTCCGTGGTGAAGGTGTGAATCACACACCAAAGAAGAACAATCATCCATTTACACATTTTACACGAACATTCAGCTAGACCGGGCAAAGCAATACCGCCAATGCATTGGAACGAAAGTGGGGGAAAACGTTCTGTTACCCGTGCAACTGTGTTTGGAGCATAAAAGGAAACTCGACTGGTGAATACCCACTTCGATTCCGCTCAAACATATCAATAAATGGTTTCTGCTGCGGACAAGAAAAGCCAAGCAACTCACGCTCACAGAGGCTTCAACCTCGAAAACCCTTTCGAGGGTTGCAAGAAACTATTCGGGCGCGGCAGGCCGGGCCGGGGCGCCGGCGCGGGCACAGGTGAGAGCCTACAATGATTGAAGCTGGTCTCACGATAACGACGACGAGTAATGAAAACAGAATGATAGAGGGAAGGTAGGTGGCTGTGTGTGTTTGTGTGCTGTGTGTGTGTGTGTGTGTGTTGTGTGTGTGTGTGTGTGTGTTGTGTGTGTGTGTGTGGTGTAGTGTGTGTGTGTGTGTGTTGTGTGTGTGGTGTGTGGTGTGTGTGTTGTGTCGTGTGTGGTGTGTGTTGAATGTAGCTTGCTTCTAGTCATCGCTTGTTTATCAATAGCAACTCTTTAAAAGTGGCTCCACCCTTTCATTCAGTATAGGCCTAGTAACAGGGTGCGGGAGATAATCACCCTTTTTTGCCGCTTCGCAATATTCACAAACTGTTCGCATATTTCGCTGAACTTCCGCATATTTCCACTTTCCCGCATATTAAGCGCAACTTCCGGCAATTTTCCCACATAAAACGACATAAAAACCGCCTGCATTTTATCGCATAATCAAGGCCTTCTTTACCCGCCGCATACCTCAAGATTTTAGCCCGCATAATTGAGGATTCTTGGCCGCGTTTCTGGAGGGTCCTAGTTTCATAAACCAATAGGTAAGAACAGAAAACCAGCAGGCTTCTGGCATGCGAAATGAACCACTCGTGGGAGTGTCCCCTGTTGGACAGAGACTCAGGGGGATCAATCCAACTGTGGACCGAGCCTGACGCCAACTTCCGAGCAGCTGCTCACGGAGAGGGCTGTGTGGGTTGTGACACGCCGGTAGGAGAGCTGTCAGTGTTTCTTCCCCTTGATGCCGCGAGAGTCGGCCGCTCATGCTGCTGATGCGTTTAACTCCACTCCCCAGATAAACGATTTGTCTGGGAGTAGGGAACGGAGGGACAGCTCTTCTTGCCAGATTTGATTTGAGGAACACCCAGGCTGTTGACAGATGCGATACGCGAGATGTCGACGCGGTCTGTAAAGCGACTTCCTCCTGGGGCGAGCCAGCAAATAGCAGGTCGTCCAGAGGTAAAACCATCCACACTCTCATCCTCTCCTCTGTGGTAGTGGCTCCAGCCTTCCCTCTGCACAAATGCGAAGCCAGGAAATATTCCGAACGGCAGAGCAGACGATGTCTCTGGTCTGATATTCCCCTGGGAATGGAGAAAAACCAGGAATTTCCTGTGTTTGCCCCCGGGGAAATGTGGGTACGTGGGAAGTATTGCAATCCTTCAGGTGGAAGTGAACCAGTCGTCCTGGTGAAAACATTCCAGGCACCTGTTTGAAATCGTCAGCATGTGAAATACTGACAGATCCAGGATGTCTCATTCCCCCAGTCTTTTTCGGGATTGAGAAAAATAACGGGAGTGAAAACCCCTGATTTTTCCTCCCTTTGAGGGAACCCTGGGATAATATCCTTTTCACAGGAGTTCCAGCAGCTCGGATTGGAGCGCAAGACATAGCTTCTGGGAGGACAGGAGTGTTTTCCTGTATCCCATTGAACTTGTGGTGGGAGGAGGCGAACGCAGGACGTATCCTCTGCTGATCAGCCTGCTCATATCCATTCTGTCCATCAGACACACACACACGCGCTGGCCACTCTGAGAAAACACTCTAAGAGCGGGCGCCACATGCTCGAGATGTTCTGTGGTCGTCATGGCAACGAGCCACGCCAGGGGATCCTCCACACGCTGCGTTTCACTCCGGCTCTCATCATGAGGCGTGTACAACGCTCAGGGGATGAATGGAGGTGTGTGCAGTGCTGTCCACACGAGGCGTTATAACAGCGCTCATGGGTTTATTATGACCCGTGTGTAGGAGGCGTATCTCGGACAGAGGAATGCCGCGAGCTCTGCAGGTTATTAACCGAGGTTAAAACCCGGCAGGCTTCTGCAGCGAGCCCTGCTGTCTACTTAATCAACAGATTAAGTGGGCAGCCGGCTTAATTAGCGAGCTCTGCAGGTTATTAACCGATAGGTTAAAACCGCAGGCTTCTTGCAGCGAGCCCTGGCGCCGTGGCGCTGCGGGCGCTACCGCTGGGGCACTCAGCCTGGAATACTGCTCATTCCCCCGTTCTGGCTTCTCTGTGATGCCATTGCCCTCGCCGCCACTGTGAGGCGAAAGGGCTGCGAGGAAGCCTCCACACGCTGCGTTTCACTCCGACTCTCATCATGAGGCGCGTACACGCGTCAGGGGATGGATGGAGGTGTGTGCAGTGCTGCCCACATGAGGCGTTATAACGGCGCTCATTGGTTTATTAAGGCCGTGTGTACGAGGCGTATTTCGGACAGAGGAATGCCGCGAGCTCTGCATGGTTATTAACCGAGGTTAAAACGGCAGGCTTCTGCAGCGAGCCCTGCTGGTAATCAACAGATTAGTGGCAGCCGGCTTAATTAGCGAGCTCGGCATTTATTAACCGATAGGTTAAAACCAGCAGGCTTCTGTAGCGAGCACACCGGCGCCTGCGGGCGTTCCGCTGGCACTCAGCCTGGAATACTGCCATTCGTCTGGCTTCTCTGTGATGTGCTGTAATGGTCGTCATGGTGACGAGCCACGCCAATTGCCCTCGCCGCCGCTGCCCGTGGAGGCCGAAAGGGCTGCGAGGAAACCTCCACACGCTGGCGTTTCACTCCGGCTGTCATCATGAGGCGCGGTACACACGCTCAAGGGGATGAGTGGAGGTGTGTGCAGTGCTGTCCCCACATGAGGCGTTATACCGGCGCTCATGGGTTATTATGAACCGTGTGTAGGAGGCGTTATCTCGGACAGAGGAATGCCGCGAGCTCTGCAGGTTTATTAACGATAGGTTAAAACACAGCAGGCTTCTGCAGGGAGCCCTGCTGTCTACTTAATCAACAGATTAGTGGCAGCGGCTTAATTACCGGCTCGCTTCCTCGGAGGCTCTCGCGGAGCAGACCAGGAGCGGGGGAGCTTCACTCCCTTTGACTCGCCGCCGGGAGACACCTGTTCTCTGGGGTGCGGGGGAGCGGAGACGTGGACGGAGCCCCTGCAGCCGCCGGGCGGTGCTGTGGGTGTCTCTCCGCTTGCGGCTCCTGTGGCCGCGTGGACGCCGCGACTGCTGCGGGCGGTTGGTGCCGCTGTGGCAGCTCAGCCCACTGAGCCAGCTGTACATGCTGCGAATGCCGTCCACCTGTTCCGCGGCCGTCTTCAATGAACTGGGGTCCGAACAGCCCGTCGGGCTGATTGGAGTGTCCAGTAGCACTTTTCTGGCCGTCTCCGTAACAGACTCCGCGCGCTGTGGTGACGGAGAGGGGGAAAGCATGTTCGGCGCCAAGCTGGCACCCTGCTCCGACTCTGTCTCCCCGTCCGGGGAGAGGAGGGAGGGGAGAACCGAACGGTGAACCGTGGAGGGAGGCGGGGCATTGCCCTCGCCGCCGCTGCTGCCCGTGAGGCGAAAGGGCTGCGAAGGAAACCTCCACACGCTGCGTTTCACTCCGGCTGTCATCATGAGGCGTGTACACGCTCAGGGGATGAGTGGAGGTGTGTGCAGTGCTGTCCACATGAGGCGTTATACCGGCGCTCATGGGTTATTATGACCGTGTGTAGGAGGCGTATCTCGGACAGGGGAATGCCGTGAGCTCTGCAGGTTTATTAACCGATAGGTTAAAACCAGCAGGCTTCTGCAGGGAGCCCTGCTGTCTACTTAATCAACAGATTAGTGGCAGCCGGTTTAATTACCGGCTCCGCTTCCTCGGAGGCTCTCGCGGAGCAGACCAGGAGCGGGGGAGCCTCACTCCCCTTTGACTCGCCGCCGGGAGACCCTGTCTCTGGGGTGGCGGGGGAGCGGAGACGTGGGACGGAGCCCCTGCAGCCGCCGGGGCGGTTGCTGTGGGCGTCTCTCCGCTTGCGGCCTCCTGTGGCCGGCGTGGACGCCGCGGCTGCTGCGGGCGTTGGTGCCGCTGTGGCAGCTCAGCTGACTGGAGCCAGCTGTACATGCTGGCGAATGCCGTCCAACTGTTCCGCGGCCGTCTTCATGGACTCCACCATGGCGTGGAACTGGGGTCCAAACAGCCCGTCCGGGCTGATTGGAGCGTCCAGTAGCACTTTTCTAGCCGTCTCCGTAACAGACGCCGCCGCGCTGTGGTGACGGAGAGGGGGAAAGCATGTTCGGCCGCCAAGCTGGCACCCTGCTCCGACTCTGTCTCCCCCGTCCGAGGGAGGGAGGGAGGGGAGAACCGAACGGTGAACCGTGGAGGGAGGCGGGGCAGGAGTTGCCTCGGACTCCTGCCCCGGCAGTCCGCGGGCTCGTAAGCCTGGACGGGCCAATCGTCCTCCTCGGCCACAGCAGAAAGAGTGTCCGCTCTCCGCTTCCTGTTGCCCGAGGGGAGACGAGCGCAGTGCATGCTACCTGCTGGTTTAGTGTGCTCTGACCCCCGGCAGGATTCGCATACTGCTTTTATCTCTGCAGGTCATAACTCATTATGAACCCAGAGCCACATGAGGGACAATCACGGACGCAGTTGTTGCTCATGATGATTCTCAATTGCTGTGCTTCAGTAACTGTGCTGGTTTGCTGAAAAAAAGAGGGAGCAGATTGCCGGGCCTCCTTCCTATTTATACCGGAAGGAGGCCCGAGGGTGGGGCCCACCTTGCGGGTGGGCGTGGACTACAAGTGTTTCATTGCTGCGCGGGGGCGCAGGGGGATTACCCAATAGCGATAGCCTTAGAGGGCGAAGCCATATACGAAATAGAACAGGGCCTGAAATGAAAGACAGGAGGTAAATACAAAATAAAACAGGAAATGACAGACAAAATACATAAACATAACTAACACATTTGACGAGACACAACACTGGCTCTGTTGTTTCCACAAACATCAGTTATGTTCACAGAGTGGCAGTGAAAGAAAAGGCTTGAGAGTGAACATTTCCTCATGAAACAGATGCACTATTCAACAGTAGAGGCCTTTTCCTGACAATCCCTTTGGCACATTGTTGCAGTTGCCACACATTCATATAGCTATGCTGGTCTGTTAATTTCTGGATGTGGTTCTTGGCATGAAAGTATGGATGCTTAATGGTGCAAAACCAGTGCGTAATGTCTGTGATATGTCCACTAAACATGCCCAGGAAGGGATTGGCATTATTGTTCTGTATGTGAGCTAATTAAGTAAGCACTGCCAGCTTGGTCAGATTGTAGACACTAGGGAAACAAAAACAGCCTCTATTCTCTGTTACTCCTGAAGTGGTTCTTGTTCTCTTGTTCTCCAGCAGCTGTACTCGCCTGGGAGGGAATGACGAGAGGAAAATGTGAACTAAGTTGTGCCCAGGGTGCCAGTTTTTTTTGTTTTAAAGTAACTGATGTTTGTTGTTGCTTCCTTCTCCATATTCTAAAAATGGTCATGTCTCTTGTTATGAGCACCAGACTGATGTTGCAGGTGACACACATTACATTGTTCTACTCACTGTTTAACACACCGTTCAAAGGTCGCATTTAAGAGATTAAAAACCTGCAGTAACCGACTTCAGTTACCAACAAACAGTCTGTTTATGATCCAGTGAAATAACACAGTGTTTATTACACAGCTGCTCCTTATATTGACAACATAATAAAAATAAGGAGCTAGTGACGTCAATGAAATGTGCATTCAATATCAAGATTATAAATAATGTCATTCTAGCAACATAAAAGTAAGTAATCAGTAAGTCAGTAAGTCATGTTTTTATTTACAATTCTGGAGAAAGGAGACTTGAGACGTAAAATGTCCTTCTTCCATTTAAATAATGTAGTTTTATCAAACTCTATGTTGTGCCACAAGAGACAGTATCATTTACCCTCATATTTCATCAAAGTGTAGTTCACTGTATCTAGGTCAGAACTTCTCTGGAAACTCTGGATTCTCAGTATGTAGTACAAGAATGTGTTTCTTACTTTAAGTCTCCTGCAACTTCACAGCACTCAAAGGGTGGTAAGTTGGAAAACCGGAGAAAATGCACAATATATTTGCTCGGAGGCTGCATAAGGAACTAATTTCTTTATTCTATGTTCAGCTGTTTTCAAGAAGCTATAAAACGTGATGCTACCTTAGACAGTTGTGATTCAAGTGACAGACTCAATTGATCCACATCGCCATATCAGCCGAGGAACTGGTCTCACTTTAAAAATGTAAACATGATTGATTCCTCAACAAAATGTGTGCAGTCAAGCAGCACAAAGACAACGGTTCTAATGGCGGTGAGGATAATGGGACACAAGGTGCATCATTAGACAGAAACTCAGCTAGATATGCTGTAGGAGCATCACGCTAACTGAAGTCATTTCCAAAATGATATCCAGATATGAACATGGAGTGTTTTTGGTTGAGCATCTGATCATTCTTGTCATCACTATCGCCTTCCAGCTGGATGCTATTGCCGTCTGATTTTTGACAATTGGCAATCGCCCTGTTTGACATCACCCTAAGCCAATCAGGAGCAAGCTGAGAAAGTAATAAAAATGCAGTATTAATGGACACCAGCTTTAGAATCATCCATCATCAGTAGGTATGCAGCTTGAACAGTGAAGCTGTAGCCAGAGCAGCTCAGGATCCCTGCCGTGATGCTGCTCCTGTTCTTTTCATCTAATCTAACGGGTGCTGGGTGGCCTGGAGCACCGCTGGGCCTCAGTTGGGTCTGCCTATACTCACAGCCATGCAAAGGGTCAGTGTTTTGTGATGTATTGGAAGCCGCTATCGTGGATAATTATTATGAATAATTATGACTTTTCTTTAGTTTCTTCCTGACTAGCTACAGTACAGCTCAAATGGAACTTTTCCAAAATATTCACCGTGGTTTAAGAATGCAGTTTTAACTAGGAAACAACAACTTGGATATGGAAAGCCTACACATATTTATGTATTTGTATTTATATCACTATTTATTCAACTTCTATTGTAGTCCATAGAAATAATTATGTCAATGTAATCCTTAAGAATGATATTCCACCTTGCAAGGTATTAATGTTGCCTGAACTGTGCCATATTTTAAAATACGAACATAGGAATTTGATGTCTATCTAACAAAGAGTCAGTAAGTCATTGAGTTGCATGTCTCAGAGTGACTCATTTCCTGGCAATGTCTTCTTCAACAAATAATGTTTGATAGGCATATTATGGATAAAATAAAATCTTCTTGTGTTATGCAATAAGCATTGAAGGAAATTCACAAGACTGTTTGCATGAAATAAAAGAATGCAACTGGACAGAAAATATATTGAATATACTTATCAATGGACAAGTATTGTGTGTGATAGTAGATTACCTTTTTTCTCGGCCCATAGTAAATTACTTAGCAGATAAATTAAAAGACCTCAAACTGGCCGCATGTCCACCACATCACCATCAGACAAACACACAACAATACTTATGAGTAATTATGAATTTCCAGTCCCCTTAATATCTATATCTCTGGATTTTGGACGGAAACCATGGCACCTGGAACTTCAGTGATACATAAATTGATCTATACAATCCATTTCAAGACTTTCCTTCTCCATTTCAGGAACAAACTAGCTAAGAAACCAAATACAAAATAGTCAATAAAACACATTTGGACTAACACATGCAACAATTAACTGAACCATGAACAATTAAAGAAGTCATGTAATCATCATGTTTGTACCCAGCATACTTCACAGGCTTCGCAGGTGTTTCATGAATATATCTGAGCACAATACCGCAATACTGATATATTAACCTTTGATATGACGTAGCACAAAACAATTTATCTATAATCCTATGTATTTAAGGCAAGAGGAGGAAGTTCAGCAGTATCTCAAGGCTTCAACCAGGTTCACGATGGACTCTGACAAGGGTTATTGTCTACTGTTATGTCCCACTCAGGCAGGCCCATTGACTTCATTATTTGTTGGCTTGCTTTGCTGCTCTCACCCTGCTTTATCCCACACTCACGTACGATGCTATCACTGACCTTTTCCTCTAATCAGTGCCCTATGTCTCTGTGGCTTGATCTGTCAAGACTGCTTAGCTCTATGAGGCCGTGCAAGCTTGAGACAGAGTGAAGGATTTTTTGGCTGACAGATGACTGCACATGGTGCTGGATCAGTGCAAACCCTGCCAGTATATGTAGCAAGGAAAACATACAAGCTGTCTGCTATGATCATGAGAAATCAATTATAAAGCCATGCATGTTAACAAAAATATTTCAGCTCCTTCAGTTTCATCATTAACAATTTGCAAATTTTGTAAAAAGGAAAAACTACTTATGTGGTAGGATACTGAACTAGCCTAAAAATATAAAACATAAATGGAAAATCCAAGGGACTCTACGGCACGTCTGCCACAGCGTGACTCCATCTTAAACTCATTAATCACAAAGTAAGGCCCACTTTAGCTGGCCATTATAACCTTAGAGATGTGATATCACATCAAAGCCGAAACATAACTGTCAAGATGATGTGTCATCGCTTCATAAATCATCAGAGTAGAATAAATGTCTTGCCTGTCAAGAGTTTTGACGGGCAAGACAAACTGTGTTACTCATAAAAGCAGTAAGAGCCCAGAACAACCATTTTCCACAGACCCTGCCAAGGGGGGAAAATGCTATTTTACTACTATGGCATGGTACAGCACACCTCTTGGACTTTTTGTTACATCAAACTGATGGCACGGAGGTAAAGGTTTGATGAGACTTGACAATCGTTTGACTCCTGATTGATTATCATGTAAAAATACTGCATTATTTCTGACAGTTCAGAATGAAGTGTGGGGACACTTGGATGCAGATTTTAAACAAGCATGTTTGATTTTTGCACGTGTTACGGTTAAAGAACTAAATGCATGTCCTTTGGATGACTGTCCCAAAGCTAGCATCCCAACATTTGGTTCCGTTTAAAAGTGAAAATAGTTGGGGTGATGAAATTCTAATAACGATGAAAATGGGCGGAAACACCATTGGTTTTACAATCATAATTTATGACTTTGGTGATTCAGTCTAAGATGGAAGGTGGACAAAAAGAACATAACCTTTTCCATAGAGTTGCTATACAGTTTCCTTTCTTACAACTACATTTTTGTACCAAAGCTATTTGTATCAATCATGTACCGGTCACAACCAACATGGATCTTTATTCCAAACATGTTTAATAACCACATCCTATAAAGTGGTTTTCAATATCCCTCAATGTCGCACTCCCTTCCTCAGGCACACCATGACCAGACAGAGCACCCTTTAAAAGCTTTCTAGCCAATAGGGGCCACGACACAGCACGATGTCCCCATAACCTCGCATCTTCTTTTACAACATAACAGATGTTAGACAGAACACAACGCTCTATAAAGAGTGCTCAGACTGCTATATAACTTACATTGTGATTCTGGTATCAAAAATCTGAAATTGGCAGACTCTAAATCTATCACCCTTTATTAGGTATGCTACATGTTCAGTGTGGATTGGTGTGCTGTGTCCACAACCTTTCTCAAGAAAATTGAAAAAATTAAAAACATGTCCAATAACAGACACACAATGAAATCAAAGTTTAAATGAAGACCTTCTAAAATCTGACATTTTAGTCCTGGTACAGCAGCTTTGGCTGAATACAAAATCTAGACCAATGTTTAATTCAGTCAAACAATGACTTCTTCATATGTTCAATCTAAATATTAATTAATGAAATGGGAGTGCAGAGCTCCAAATAAAACATATGAAACAGCTTATTTTATACAAACAATAAATTAGCTGTCCAATCTGCAAATATTTAGCGGTTGGACCAGTTATCTGTATGTCAGCAGAAGGCTCTAACAGGGAGGGTTTTTTGGGCCAAGAAAGTTGAAATGTTGTATTTGAATTTTGTACATTTTAATATTGCATTGTGACATCAATGGTTACACACCGAACAGCGCCAACATGTAACACGAGTAATGAATGTGATGACTTGGGACCACGTCAAACTTTTTATATTAACCACTGATTGCCAATAATTATAAATGCAGTTAATCAATTGACAGATGCATTTAATTAAACAACTCAACACTTGTCACCGACAGAACACATGGAGACCAGTAACAATGGATGTTTTTTGTAAGAGACCAACACAAGCAGACCAGGAATGTCAGGCAGTCCTATCATATTGCAAACTCGCAACATGAAATGGTCAGAGAGGTGATGCAATTTGTTTTCATTGTCATGCTTTCTTTGTAAAGGCTAGACTTATGAAACTTATTTCAAAGGGAACCTAGTCTGGGCAAATCAAATCAATTGGACTGCCACAGGATTTTATTATTGAGATTGTTATCTGCATGCACATGCCAGTATGTATTCACAAATAATTCCCAATGGGTTGATGTGGTATGATGCTTTGTTTTTTCATAACAAGAAATATAGAAATGTCCGTGTTTTAAGGCTTTCATTTGATAATATGTGAGATTACAATCATTCATGTTTTAAGACTGGTAAGAATAAAGGTTTATCAGCATGAGATATTTCAGCAGTCATCTTCAGAACATAAAGTAATTGATAATGCTTAATTGATAATCAAGTTTTGCATCATTATATGATCATTCTACAGTTTAATTATACAAAACCATTTTGCTTCACTCTAAAAAGGAACAAGAGAGGTATCACAAGGTGGCAGGCTGCAGACATTTCACATGACCTCAAGTTTAGAAGATAATTAATCACTCAATAGAATTCTGAGAAAAGCAATCCTGGGTAGCTAAATTCAACAAAAACAATAAAGCGATAAGCTTTGAGCTGTGCTGCAGAGTATCCCATATGTCACCATGCTGGCAAAGTAGCTCACCCTGGGAAATATTTAAATATTCACATGTAAAGACTCATTTTAACTCTATGCCTAAAGAGATGTCTTGGGAAATAAAAGCGTAAATTGCCAAACATCTGAAACAACTTTCAAAAATGAGGTTGAGTTTATCACTATCTGGAATTAATATTGAAGAATAGCATGGGAGAGGAGGGAAACATCATCACATTTCATTTGCTTTACGAAGAGCAAGGATATTTGAGGCTGTTAACATCCACATCAAGTGTATAAAAGAGGCTGACATCAAGTGCTTCATGTGATACGTCATACTACCCCCTTCCCCTCCACTAGTGGACAACAATCCACATTTGGATCTAACTGTGTTAAAACCAGACAGAACAAAACAAATAAGAAGGGTATATGCTGTGGGAAAGCCAAGTCACAAATTAAATAAGATTAGATTAAGTTTATGTTAACGTTTATTTCTGTCTCCTAAAATTGTGGGAATATGTATTCAAAGGGTTACAGTTTCAACACATCTGATGTGAGTAATTCATAATAGTCATATTCATTTCCAGGCATTTTTAAATGTGCAACTTTCCTCATACTTTCTGTATAAAATGTAGATGTATAGTTTACAAGCCTTTAGGCACTGAGCGTTTGAATTCATTTTGAACTTACTTATGGGCTTGACATCATTAACACAGTCTGTGAAACCATGCTATGTTCAATTGTGTTAATGTGATGCCTAGTGCTGGAGGTTAGAATCTGTCAAAGCTCTGTCAACACAGCGAGCCGAGTGGGAAACAACAGTACATGTGCACAGCTTAGGGTGTAATTTTTGCCACCTGTTTTCTGTCTTTACATCAACAGACGGAAACTTTTAGGGTTCTGTTCATGCCTCGGCAAACTGTTTTAAATGTTTCAGAGAATGTCAGGGAATTTTAATCAACATTTAATTGATGGAGTAAACAAGCTTTTAGAAACAAACAGTTTGTCGTACACCTTATGTGTCAATCTTTATCATATGCATGAGGCAACTTATAATGTTGTGGCATTTATTCGTGTATGTTATGTTCTGAAAGTGTACTTTTCATCAACATCAACCAACGGTTTTGAATCATACCTATGCAAAATATTAAATTGTGTTCCAAATAGTATTTTATTTAGTATATTTAGGCTCTTTCGACATAAAAGTACCACCATAGCTAACCGCTCTAGAAATATGACCCTTTTAAAAGACACTTAACACTATTTATTTAACACAAGAAAATATCACCAGATCAAAGATCAACATAGGTGTATGTCTGCTTTCTAATATTGAAATTGCAATATTTCTTCAAACAGGCAACCTAATGTAATTTCCAGGGAAAACAGTGAAGCAGACGATGACTACAGAGCCAGATATATGAGATCACATTCAAATAAACAACCCATGTTTTTTGTCACTGTCAGAAATGCGCAATGGGACTGTACAAAATATGTTGCACTTTCTTTCTAGAAAGCACCGGTGGGGTCACATTTTTGTCAAGGAAGATATTTCATTGTTTAGATCTTTCCTAAAAAATAGGCCTAAAAGGATAATTTTTCATAAAAGGGTCATACAGTCCCTTAGCTAGTAGTCTGCATTGACATACATGTATGTTAAGTAAGGTGTTACTGCTTTTCTGTTAAATAAAATGAAAACCCTGCCAAAAGTTTGTTGAGGTCTCTGGTTGTTGGTTCAGCTGTGCAAGTGTTACGGGACAAATGAAAGGTGGTGTTGCTCTTTAGTCAATGGCAAGTGTGCGTTTCCATTACACAGATCGGCAGCTTATCATCAATTAAAAACACCCAAATGCCTGACCAAATGTATATGAACTGTTGTTCCTCAGGTTTTCTATTCAAAAAGGAAACAATGAACGTTTCTAAACACACCTGAGTTACATACTGTAAATGGAGATTTCCTATCAGAAAGTCAAACGAAAATTAGCTGTCAAGAGATCAAGCTGTCTTGAGAAGAGCCTGCAGATGGATGTCTATTCAATTCAATCGAGAAAAAAAGGAAACAGCTATCTGCAGTTCAACATGCCATTCACTGACTGTATATAGACCATACTTTGCCATCTAATTTAGATTAAATACATAACCAAAACCATAAACAATAACAAACAAAAAGATCTAAGTGTTTACAATAAATGCATCCACTGAATACAAATCTGCATGTTTGCTGGACAACACTAGATATGATGAAAATAAATGTTGACACCAGAAACAATAGCTAATCTAACTTTTTTTTGCAACACCACCCACAAAAAACATTCATCATGTTAATGAGAAAACAGACAAACACGCTCATGTCAAGCGTACTTTCTGGTGAATACTAAGGCCCTGTTGACACAAAAATGATTCACATCTGGGAAGAATCAAAATTCAAAAGACTGAATCAATCCTCCTTAATTTCAAGGTCATGTTGGCATACAATGCACCAAATGATTACATCTGTTTGAGTGTGTTTGTTCTTTCAGATGTTGAAAATGCATTGGAGACATCAAAAGCCAGATTGGCAATGTCTAATGCCCGATACACGGTCAAATAGCATCCAGGAACAGTATGGCTAAAGAATGTTATGTGTTGACAAATCACACTGCAACTTCGTGCTTACGATTGCAGTCATGGAACGATTACAGCTCTGGTATTACAGCCCAACATGAGCACACTGCAACACTCGTCTATTGGCCGTCTTGGTGACTACTAAAGTGACAACAGAAGGGTTCTATTTGAAGTACATTTCCTGGTTGGTGTGAGTTTCTCGACAATCACTCTGGAATTATTTACAATCTAATCTAGTTTGATGAAGAGTTAGGGCCTGGGTCCACATGTGGCCAGACAGTTTTTTCAATTATTCCCAATGAGGTCAGAGCGCATGCAAACGGCCCTAGGAAAAGCGCTGCATCCAGCATGCCGCCATTTTTGTGCTTGTGTGACATAATTATAGACATTTTGAGAATTGGAAAACTTTCATAACAAAGACCGAAAAGCCCATTTGTCGGAGCAAATCGACCGGTCGGACCCTAGATGTACTGTCAGTGAGTGGTGTACTGTTGTTGTCGTACGTATATCGTCCTCCTGGCTCAAAGCTATCAGACTGAGTGGTAAGGTTCATTCCTTCAAAGTGTGAAAGCAAGTATCTTCCGGCACTTTTTTAAAGCTTTGAGGATGCTCTGCCCAGCACCCTGCCAGCACCTTTCTGCCAGAAAAACATACGCATTTTTATAAAAAAATTAAGTATTTTTGAAGCCGCAGTTCAATGACTCACTCAGATGTTTGTGAATTAAATAGATTACTGTAAAAGAAAACATGGCTTGCGGGTTGCCATAAATCTTTATGTCTTGGGAATACTGAAAATCCGTGAGGACTAAACAGGACTGCCATGGGTTTTACTTTTTGCCCAATAAATAATGATTTTGGAAAACAATTTTACAAATTAAGTGCAGCTTCAAAAAAGATCTGCAGTGATTATTTCCCTAACTTTAGCCATAAAAATCTTAAATCCCACTTCAGTGACTTTTTCCCTCAAGTATTAGCTTTGTTGAGTTATTGCGGAACAATTACACATATGATGCACGTCATCGTCAGGGGTTTAGCTTTCCCATAAAACACCAACATAGAATTATTGTTTTTCATAATTGCTAGAAAACAAAGTGTAAAAAAAGAGGTTAAATGCAACAGGAACAATGTTAGGCGTGTGGTGCAGTGGGTTGTGCGTTGGTGTTCGGATCAGGGGGTCACAGGTTCAAACCCCACTGCAGTCAGCATGTCGTTGTGTCCCTGGGCAAGACACTTCACCCCAAATTGCTCCTGCGGGGATTGCCCACAGTATTGAGTATGGAAGTCGCTTTGGACAAAAGCGTCTAACAAGTAACATGTAATGTAATGTTAAGAACAAAGAAGTGTTGTAGCACTGTTGTTAATGCATACCATCTGCATCTCTAGGTTTGGTTAAAAACCTCTATTCTAGAAAGCGCTCTTGGACGTGTCATACACATCATATTTTATCAATTATTCTCTGCTAACAATGAGGTAAATTATAAGCACAGACAAGAGTGGTTCCAAACTATGTGGTCATCAGACACTGTTTTGTTTCTCAAAGCTTGGTTCCAATGAAATCAGAGCATTTCATGTCATAAGGTTCGTCTTACCAGCCTTAAATCAAAGAACATCATTTGACATATTTCTATCAATCTGCACTACACCTAAACAGAGAGGAAGACATGCTTCATTGTATTCTTGGGAATCTTTCTTTTCTGACGTTATTGACTATGAACATAAGCAGGAAATCACTCTCATATGGATATATGGATGTTTTCCACATTCTGTCAAAATATCTTTCCATGATATTGTCAGAATCATCTCTTTTGGAGGAACTTCTCATAATTTAGCTGGAACACCCTGCTGGTTTGGAGATGCGTGTATCTGCATAATAAACACTAACCACCATGAGAATAGTATCAAAGATGTCCATAGCCACAGAAAAATAAACCCTACAGGATTTCCACTTCAAGTAGAACCATCTGGTGTTATCTTCTACAAAGAATAGACCCTCTGACAACATCCCTAAATGTAAGGCATTGGTGACACGTTTTGCACTCTTGCATCTTTGCCAAATACACTTGCTTAAATCCAGTCTGATTTTTTTCATTTTATGAAAACAACATTGTGTCTATGAGCATGAATTTAAGTTGAAAAAACCAAATGTATTTGTGATAACCCTGTTATTTGCCCTGTATGAATCAACTTTGATCTTCCTCTAAAGCTACCACGATAAGCATCTATTTGATTTTGGTTTAAAAATGCAACTTGACATACCACCCTATGCCTATGCATTTCAATTTCATTCATGGAAACAGTGGTTCATAATAATAATATTCAGATGTGCAGTCTGGCTCAATGTTCTTGAACGACCTACTGCAAGTGACCTAATACTGCAAACATTTGGCTGAGTGAAAGGTAACATGGCATCTGAAAAAGATGTTGATAAAAGTGGATGGTACTTACAATAAGGAACGCAGAATTAGGTATTTGTCATTTCAACATTCGACCCTATACTGTATCTAAAAGTGATGGACATATGTAAAAAATAGTTACACACATACCAGATGTCTGCAGTTTATTACATATATAGCTCTTAAGCAAGGATTCTCAACCTGCTTTGCCTGGGGGGCCACTTTTGTGAAATGACAGTAGGCCAAGGGCCAGTTAATAAACACATTAGGACCTCAGACCCCTGTCAGGGGGATTCTGGGAAATCCTCCACTGTCAATAAACAAGCTTTATTAGTCTATTTGAACAAAAGTATCCACTTGCTTTTCTTATTAACATTGAAAGTATCTTTTTATATTCGGAATAAGAAAATGCCACTGCACCCTATTCATAATGAGAATCATATATTTGTCCAACTGCAGGGAAATATAACTTGGGCCAAAATGGCCTTAAGTTGTGTATTACTGCTCTAAATGGTAATTATCTCAGATCCCATAACAGTATACAGCAAAGGCCAAAATAATGTGGGTATTCATATAACTGGTAAAAACACAACCAGTTGGACAATAGCCAAAATAAATCAGTCATTTAAACTACATTTAATAATTGATTACATTTGTATGGCGTTCTTACTAGATGATGCACTGCTGCCACACAAACCCTGTATTGACACAAATACAGGTTGGGTTTCTCTTTCTGTCCTAAATCACTATGAACTAACTGTTATGTCATTCATGGCCACATATGGTACAAAACAGAGGTCCTCTCAAGAGAGGTTGATGTAATGCTATTACAGATGTAATTCACAGAAGATGACTCAAATACTTTGCAGCTGGAATTTTACTTGAACATTTTCAGTATTAAGCTTTTTTCTTGTTGGAATAAAAAATCGAATCAGGGAACTTTAATCAGACTGGTCCAGTACTAATGTGACTTTAAAAAAATAATAATCATAGAACATATTTCTGCATACGCAGAACGCAATAAACTGCTACTTGACCAAACACAAAAGACCATACTCAGATGAGATCTGATTTCTTGTTGTCATTGAAAGCCATATACATTAGCTTATTTCATGAACTATTATTGAACAGTTATCTTCAGGTAAATACATAGTTTGAGTATTTCTGGGCCTATTTTAACCTGCAAAAGTATCCTAACACCTGTCACTATCTAAAAGCAGATAGGCAACAAAAAACACACAGTAGGATCGTGTAGTATTTAAAGCCTTGCTAATTGTATTTTTTATGAAAAGAGACAGCAAGGAGTTTTATTAAATTAATTTGATTTGTCTAAGTAACTTGTTTTAACAGATAATCCATGATCCATTATCAAGCGTGCATATCACTAACATGTGTTGTCATTCTTGTTTGTATCTTATCTACGATACAATTTGTAATTTCTTCCCTAACTTGATAAATGAGTAAAAACTATTGTCTAGTTAGTACACAACATATTTTCCATCACACCTGGTTAAAAGAGCCTGGGCACATCATTAAAACAGCAGAGATCGTGAGATTGTTTTTTCAAAGTTTGGCTTGGATGTATCTTTCAAAACAATAGTTTTTTTTATCAGCTGCAGATAACACTACTATTAAACGTTAATCATATATCTGAGGTAGCTTTGGACAAGTGCAATCCCTGTTAACAGAGCTACATCAAAAATCAATATTACTTTTCCATTACATTTAATGTTGGAAGTGATGAAATAACCGACTCAATAGTCTCGATATCACATGATGAGCCATCCAGATACTTAAACTTTTGCCAAAATATTTTATTTGTTCGAATGGATACTTATCCTAATGGGGATATCAGGTCATTTCAGTAATACAAGTAATAGCCTTCAGCCCTTTGTGACCCTAAAGATTAAAATTAAAAAATATGGAAAATGAATGAATGATTCTACAGATCTGACAGCCGGTAAAGCTGCAGATCAATTTCTCCGACAGGAATGAAAACCAGCATGCTCAACTGTAAGAATTGTACATATCACCTTATATACATTTGTTAGTTAACTTTTATTAAATTGAATAAGAAAACAACACCTTTGTATTTGTTACATATACTAGTTGTCCAATTGCAATTTGCCAGATGACATAATTACAAGAAAACATGTGGTCTGAAATAGCAGCATTCTATTCAATAAGTCATCCATCACGAGCACGAACTTTCACACATGCCCACTGTTGGGATGACAGCCCATGCTCTATTTCTGTCATTTAAAAAGAAAAACATTCAGTGGATCGATCTCGGGGCCTGTGATATATGAGATCAACAACATATTCATCTGTAGATATCCTTTTTTGTGTTTGAGATGTAAAGGCTAAATTGCTTCCAGGCAAACATCTCATAGATGAAAGAAGACATGGGCCGTTTCTCAATCGCGAGGATGCTTGCTTGGTAGCACATGTCTTCCGAGTCACTTCCTTCAGAAGAATTCTGTGCTCAGCATTCACTTTTGGTGCTTGTGCGGCCGCAGCTAGACCATATTGGAGATTTGGGGAAATTGGTCCGTGCGCAAAGCATTGTGGGGATTTGAAGGACGCGAAGTCTACCCAT
>NW_011369951.1:4836545-4854397 GCF_000735185.1 Notothenia coriiceps
TATGTATGCACCACGACACCAAGTCAACCTCCTGGAAATAAACCTCTGATTCTGATTCTGATTTAGAACATTTTCTAAATGTTCTATAATTACTTTATTTCTATCTAGCCTCAATACCACAATCTTTCAAATCCCTTGCATTTCCCAAATCCCCTCTGCTCCTATATGAGTCCACTCTAATACAGATTGAGAGCACAAACTGTACACAGCGTATTTTTAGATTGAGATGAAATGTATAGTCCTATAAGACCGAGGATTTTCTCAATCCCTGTTTTTGTACAGAACTGTATATCGCCGTAATATAGGCTAACACTTAGGACCCATGGTGGATAACGCTAACATTCAGAGAGATGTAGATTGAGCCGAGCCCCCTCGGGTTAGAGGATGTTCAGAAACAACAAGGTCCTCATCATAATGTGATGATGAGGATTAGAATAAAAGGTTTGACGGCATCATACGGTCAAAACCAATTGACTCTAAATCTGCCCGTGCATATCTTCTGTCCGTGCGTTGGTGTGTATCTGCATATGCTTTGGGCCCTTTAGTGATTCAGGAGCATATGTTTAAGAGATCAATCAATGACATTTTTTATCGACCGCCCGCGTGAACACACTCTTCTAGTCAATATCACTGCGTATGACTCAGGGAAATGATTTATTTAGGTGTGACAGATGCCTCCACAATGCTCCAATCTGTCCTCAGTGATAAGATTAGTCACATCGGACACCTCTCTTAATTCTGCATGTATGTGATTTGAGTGGAGGGCAGCATGTGTCGCTCAAGAAGTGTGTGTGTGTGTGTGTGTGTGTGTGTGTGTGTGTGTGTGTGTGTGTGTGTGTGTGTGTGTGTGTGTGTGTGTGTGTGTGTGTGTGTGTGTGCGTGTGTGTTGTGGGCAGTGGGATAATCCTGGCAGCAGCTGGTCTTCAGCCTATGGAGCATCTGGTCAGGTTAGTGGTGTGTTTATATAACATGCTGCTGACCTCTCATTACAGGCAGTCAATAACGATGATTAGGTTTTATATCACAATATTATTGGATAAATGGAGGGGCTTTATGTTCCATTGTATGTGTTTGACCCTTAAGTAAAAGTAGAAGTACTCAGATCTTGTTCTTGAGTAAAAGTAGAAGTACTCAGATCTTGTACTTGAGTCAAAGTAGAAGTACTCAGATCTTGTACTTGAGTAAAAGTAGAAGTACTCAGATCTTGTACTTGAGTAAAAGTAGAAGTACTCAGATCTTATTCTTGAGTAAAAGTAGAAGTACTCAGATCGTCTACTTGAGTAAAAGCAGAAGTACTCAGATCTTGTACTTGAGTAAAAGTAGAAGTACTCAGATCTTGTTCTTGAGTAAAAGTAGAAGTACTCAGATCTTGTTCTTGAGTAAAAGTAGAAGTACTCAGATCTTGTACTTGAGTAAAAGTAGAAGTAGAAAAGTATTATCATAAAAATATAGTGAAAGTACGAAAAGTAAACATGTCTGCAAATTTTTAAATAACGTTTTGCCCTGCTGTGCTGCAGCTCAAACACAAAATAGTTTGATGAGATTAAAACTTCATTTAAAGCTCATCAAATAACGAACCCTCAAAGCATCGTCCCAGTCCTGCAAACCTTCTCTGTTTTAAATTACATTTCAAAGAGTTTCCTGGTTTTAAGCTTGACTGTAAATCATACGATGATACCGGATCAATTTAAGTCAACTGTATTAGTTAACAGAACTATCAAATCTGCCTTCATGGTGTCAATCACACCCTGAGGAGCTCGTCTAGCTTGTGTTTGACTGACAGCTGTGATTATCAGACGTTGAAACACTGGCACTTATCTCAATTATCTCCAGTGGGAAAATATGTAGCCGTCATGACACAATATAACACAGCACTCCATTATTTCTGGAGAAAGTCATTGAATGTTAGCTAGTCAGATATTGTCAGACTTGAACACATATTAAAGCGTAGAAGTAGACCAACGCATAGCTGTCATCAATCAATATTATAGTGTCTTGGTCTGGTTTGAGGTGCAGTTGGATATTTAAGTTATTTTAAATTGACTTTCAATTCAAATGCTGGCATAATCGTCAAAAAAAAGTTGGATAACTTCTTTAACTTAATCTATTTTTCATGCAGCGGGTTTCTAACTTCTCTAAAGTAATTGGAAATGTCATAACTCATGCGTTTGATTTGTCGAATATCAATTCTCCTACATTAAATATTCCTTTATAGCACTTGAAGGGTGTACAGTTTGCAGATTGTGTTTCTTTTTTAGACACTAATGGCATTATTTGACCCCATCTAAGGCATCTTTGATCAAACACTGAATTCCTTATGTCTCTGCGTTTGAACTGAGATAATGCATGCATTTAAAACAGCACAGGGAGCATGTGTACCATTATCTCGCATTGGGAACCTAACGTCTTTGAAGTGTTGTGTTTAGTATGTGTGTGTGTGTGCTCACAAACAGGGCTGTACCCTAAAGTAGTATATGTTCTCTACGAGGTAATTGGATTACTGAATTCCTCAAACGCAGCGGCTGAGACCCTCGAGTACTATTTTTCTGCCTCCTCAGCAACCTCTCTGCTCTCTGCTTTATCCTCTGCTCTCGTTTTAACTTTCACAAAAGACACCCTGTCGATTTGCAAGAAACATCCAGAAGCGCTGACTTGAAGTACTCGCAGAGTCTAATTCCAGTTCTTTGACCCATTTCCTTAGAAAGATCCAGAGAATCTCCTCCCATCCTCTCCTGCCTTCAACCTAAGAAATCTTAACAAATGTATTATTTTAAGCAAAAAAAACGAAATATATAAATGTTAATAATTTAGTTTTGGGGAGAAGGGACGGGATTAGATAAGTGGAAACTTCTTCCCACCCCTTTTCGGATGTAGATAATTTTTATTTATTTTTTATTTTACCTTTATTTAACCAGGATAGGTAGATAAATCTATTTTTCAAGAGAGTCCTGCCCCAAGAATGGTAACAGCACAGTATATCTAATTTGTAAAATGTGTGTTTATCAATTTGACACGGTCTAAGTTTGTATAGTATAAGAATTCTTTAAAAGAAACTTTATTCCCGGTCTTATTGCATCAGCGTGGACTGAGTGTAGAAAGCGTGGAAACATGTCTAATTTGACCGTGTCGTGTGGCGGTCTCCAAGGTCAACTCTTGTTTTATACATCCCTACTACTAAAAGCAGGCGAGAAACGTACTATATTCACAAATGTGTGTGTGTGTGTCAGTGTGTGTGTGGTTCATACTCAGTCAAGGTAATACCCGTGGATGAATCCAGCTGAAATGGGAAGGGAATGATTTAATAAAGAGAGAGTAATAGAGGGAGAGGAGAAAGAGAAAGGGAAGGATATACGATGGATGTGTGTTTTGATCAGAGCAATAAAGAAAGACCCCCCTCTCTCTCTGCCCCTTTTCTTTGCCTTGAGGCTCTGTGTATGGATGTGTGTGTGTATGGATGTGTGTGTATGGATGTGTGTGTATGGATGTGTGTGTATGTGTGTGTGTATGGATGTGTGTGTATGGATGTTTGTGTGCATCTTTTCCAGGCACCTCAGCAGAGGTGCCTGGAAAAGATGCACACAAACATCCATACACACACATCCATACACACACACATACACACACATCCATACACACACATCCATACACACACATCCNCCTCTTTGGAGTCCCTCTCGTTGTCTCCCTCCCTAGGGAGAGGGTCCTGCCTAGTCTGCACAGTTATCTTACGGCACAACATTTAAGCTTCTTCTATTATGTAAACGTTGTATCCACAGGTTTTACAAACCTTTACGTACACACGATATTATCCTTCTACCCTTAGGTGCTCATATAGGTAGGTCCTGAATACTAGGTCCTGGTGTCGGTGCTGAGTTCTAGGTCCTGAGCGCTAGTACTGTGTCCTGGCGTCCTAGTTAGGTACTGAGGCCTAAGGGGCCGCATATATCTGTGGTGTTTCCTTTCTGTAAACCCCTTCGACCCAATTAGCCTTGTACTCTGCATGGTTTCCATATCTTGGTCTCTCTTCCTTCTTCAATTCTACAGGGTGCTTGTTTGATTCGGATATAGTTCGTTTTGATCCCCGACTAGATTAGTCGCGGATTGATATCGAAATAGTTTTTCCTTCCAGAATTCGCGTGAGAATTTTTGCCTATCCACAGACGGATCGTTTACTGTACGTTTCCTTCTTTCTAGAAAATGGTTGAAATTTGGGTGTACGCGTCGAAAAAGCTTTTGTAAGTGGTTGAACAGCCTTTGCACGCGTTCCTAAATGATTTTCGCGACGGTTACGTTTTGCGAAGTTCTGCAAAGTTCCGAAATAACAGTAAACGTGTTATCGAACCTAAATACCGTTACTTTTTGAATTTCCACATCCCATACCATTCTACCTCTTTGGTCGAGCTCACGCGATTCTAAACTTCATTCCTCGGCCTTACTTAGACGAAGAGTCTGAAGGAGTGTCTTCCGGGGAGGAGGTGTGTGGTGCTTGCGCGTGTACTGGTTACTCCCGTGGCTCTATTCAAACACGTGTCTACCCTTCGACTGTCCGTCCAATCCGGTAGTCAATGAAATGCCGGCCGAGTTCTACTAACCAGCACGAAAATGTCGTTGGTGCCGAAGGTGACCTACTATAAAGAAATACCCAAATAACAAGTTCGTAGAATTCTATAAGTAAACGATAGCCTACAATTCTCGTAAGGTACGTGTATATTGTTTGTTCACAAAGACTTCACCTTAAATGATGAGGGGTGGAAATTAGTGTCAGAGGAGGTTGTCACGTTGTACTTATATATATCTGTATCGTGTGATATTTGTCTATGTTAAGTCACGTTCTTCTTACAAAATTTCCCCTGGATAGCTACGTCTTTACGTGAAAGAACTACAGACCAATATGTATTTCTACACAGGGGCCACACAGCCCTTTGAGTGCGTCGCAGTCTTTATTTTGGGAGAGAAAAAAGAGGCATGGGTTTAGAGATTTTTTGCCCCCTTTGTTCCTCGACTAGGTCTAAACGCATGGCCTATACTGCGATTATAGACTTTACACCTGGTGCCGGCGCGGTAGTCTTTAACAACGATAGTCTTTGTTGTGGGCTGACAAAACCTGCTTATACCCAGCCACAAATATAACGTAGCGATTGTGAGTTCGATTGACATGACACTCTCGTACACACACTTCTTCGTCACTTTATTTTCCGTCTTTGTAGTGGACGTAACACCATATTGCCGATTCTCTCTTTCGGAAAACCTCCGAGGTATGACAAAGTCTCTCTTAGGAACTATTAGTTTAATACCGCAAAGTAGTGCCGGTGTCATAAACAAATCTGGTCATCGTCGGCAGGGCGTATTCGAGGCTTGGGGAGGAAAAAAAAAAAACGTTTAAAAAAAAAAGTTATCGAAATAGGGGTTAGTCGTGAAAACTTTGTCCTTCACTTTATCTCCCATACTTGTACCGATCTTACCCACTTAGACAAACCATAAAACTCGTTTGTTACAAAAAGAAAAACAATTTTATAGATAAACCATACATAGACTCTGGATACGATAACGGATTTTTAACGTACTATCCACTGGAAATTCTACAGGTTTTTAACATTAATGTTTAATTTTTATCTTAACCTTTTTCACTGCCGTATGTCGACCCTGCGCCCCTCGAAACCACTGCAATCCATAATACAGGATCACCGTTTCATTTAGACAAAGTATTGACATTCACAAACAGTCATATAAACTTCCACTGATCCAATCGATGTAATCCGATGGAATCAACTCGAATCTCAGAAATTATTATAACCTTCCTTAGTACACTAGTGTAACAATTTATTTGGTTAATTTGGATGTAAAATTCAAAGGCAAACTGGCACTGTCGGGTGATACTACTAACCAAAACCCAAGCGGAAAACATCAAGAGTATGGACTGATGTAAGTGGACCAATGATAATCTCTCCCACTTCGACCACTCTTTACATAGACAACTAGCGTGCGCGATTGTATGAAAAGTTGTTGAGTATGAAAAGTGTTGAGTATGAGTGGTATACGTAGATGTAGTGTAATCTTGAATATAATCCATTGCAAATGGGTTAACCTAACGGACAAACAACTGCTTTTTGTGTAAGTTCCTACCTAAATAAAGTCTCCAGTTCCACAATATAGGGGCACTAACCGGAGAACGTAGAGAAAACAACCTGACAAAATTATGGGAAAGGAACACAAGCTTGACAGATGAAGTTTTGTGTAAGAGTTGTCACAACTTTGATTGATCGACGAAGAATACATTACATGGTGAATGTAAATTGTAATAAAAACACTTCAACAACAGTCTTCTTAGTTAAAGTATGTCGCCTCCTGTCCAATGCCATTGCAGGTGTGTCGTCGAAATTTTTCTCTTAGAATGTTACCCCACTGCAGTGAAACGGAGCGAAAAGCGGCTTGACGTAACACCCCTTCGTTTCGACTTCTAAGGTCCTAAAAAGTCCTAAGTTTTAACTCGTTACAAGTTGAAAACTTCGACTCGACCTTCGCAGTCGGTTAGTTTAGGGCAATACGTTTAGACTGGCATTGTTCGCTGAATCGTTAGTTTGGCGCACGTGACCCTCTCGGTCTGGCGTCAAGTAAAGGAGTATAAGGTTTGCTCTTTAATGCTCATCGTTGTGAGGCCAAGAAATGCCTGGCTTGATAAATGGCCCTATGTTTGGCCTCTTGGTCCGCTACCTCCCTCCACCGTCTCTGCACCCACTTTGACCATTCCAAAAGCAGACAAACCCCCAATATATATAATATATATATACGAGCGAATTTTAGGCGGGGCCAAAAAAAGAAACATACAGCCCGCCTCTCTCTAAGTGACACTACCAACACACCAGCGCAACGAGCGTTTTTGGGGTTCGACAGTCTGTGCGGTTCGAGGTTCTAAAAAGTTCTACAAAAGGTTCGACGACACACCTGCATGGCATTGTAGTTTGTTGGAAACAGTCCTGACAAAAGAAAGTAGAGAGTCGGTTAACTAAAACTCGTCGAATACAAGTAAAGGATATTTTGTTCACGCAAGATGTAGTTTACCAAATATTTCGTCCCAGAAACGACTTGCAAAGGGAAGTCGACCATACTCAAAGTGGGCCAATTGTGTAAACTCCTGAGTAGAAGTTAGATAACCAACCAAAATTTCATACGGCACCTCGAAAAATAAACCTAGACACATCAGATCAGACGTAACGCGACCACCACAGCAATAAAATAGACGAAAACGTCGGTCCAGCTATTACCCACACCACAAAAGGTACGAGTAGTCTGACATTAGTCAGTTGACTCCTTTTGAAGTGAAATAACAAGTACGCACTACAAGGTTTCCAATGAGGTGGTAATGTAGGTAGTCGTAAGTTATCTATGAGGTGTGTACAAACAACAGGAAAGAGAGAAGAAAGAGGGGGAAGAGCGACAGGGCCTCCTCTACTACTTTATCGGGGACAACGACAAGGGGACTTGGTAACCTCCCGACGCTGAGTAACAAGTAGGACTCCGGTATTCAGACAATGAAGAGGAAAGAATAGAAGAGGCCTCGTGTCAGGCTCAACTCACTTCGACGTCCTCATGGTGAAGACAGGTCACAACCTGCGAAAAAGTAGTAACGTCTGTCTCTTTGACTGATCGACCAAAAGTTCTGCTGATTTATTTGCGACATCGATATCCAAAATTGTGGAAAGATCTAACTTCGTATACACACAAGATACACAATAACAAATGTTCGATTTCCACACCTTCTGAACGTAAAATGTCGGAGAGTTGGTGTGGGCCCTCGGTGTATTTCTGTAACCTCTGTAAACTAGATCCCTCAATTCAGTTACTGGTTACCCGTCAGTACGTTGGTCCGGGGTCTAATTAGAGGAATTTTCACACGAACTCAAGTTACAACTCCCTTCTTAATCCCAGAACACATCTGGTTTACCGTTGTGTCACAACGGATGTACATTGTGTGAAGTTCCAAGTTTCCGAAAATAACCAACCTGAAGAGATACTAAATTTCCACACAAAAATCTGGGAAAAACCCCTTAAAAGACTTTAATCCTAGTTTTTCTACAGGAAGACTCAGGATAGTAGAAAACCTTTTCTCGTGTGTCAGTATGTCTTTCTTTACAGGCTCACGTGATGAGTTTGACTCTCCTCCGAAATATTGAATTGTTACCTTACGGCAATCAGTACTCTATTGACTGGGACTGGTTTCATGTTCTCTTGGTACTAGTCTAGTGACCAGTGGGTGACCGGCAAAGAGTTAGAGCTCCTTTGACGAAGGTTCGGTTATAAAAGTCTCCTAGTGATGCAGAGCTCACGCGGCTTCCTGCAAGGTTGAGGTCGTATGAACTTGGTGGCTCCTGCCAGGAACCCACAACCCCCATTAAAGCTCGACGTGTCGTACACACATTCTGAAGCGAAGGAATTTTAGGGGTGTTACGAACCGCATGCCTGGTTAAAGGCGCGTTTTAGACACGACATTTTACCATTCCGCCCGGAGAGTATACGCCGGTGTGGGTCTAAGGACAGAGGGTCTAAGGACAGAGGGTCTAAAGATGTGAGGGTCGAAGGACAGAGGGTCTAAGGACAGAGGGTCTAAGGACAGAGGGTGTCGTGTTGTCATACTGATATTCTGTACAAACTGTGAAGTCCACTGAGACAAATGTAAACTTTGTGATATTGGGCTATATAAATAAACATTGATTGATTGATTGATTGATTTGCATGTGTTTTGGCCCGTTTGTGTTTTTTTTATTTCCATCAATTTTGAAAATGCAGCATGTTTCTCCTAATGGGAATGCTTTGGGCCGTCGCAGCGTGTTTGCACCTGTTGGCCACCTTAAATAATAATAAGAAAAATACCACATTATGAATAGAAAACACTGAGACCTTACTTGTGGCTTCTGCAGGTATTTCAAATGAGATGAAAATCAATCACTTACGGTCTAGAAATTAAATATGGAACAGGTATATGTCACTTCAAACGGCCACAATCACTCATTAGTGCCACTCCACTAGGCCAGTGTCGTGAAAGACAAATCGAATGTTTCATGGGAATATTTTAGGGGGGCTTGGCGAGCCTTTCTAAACAGAGACTAATTGTTTAGACCTCCTTTCTGTTCTGTTTCTTTCAGTGTTTGTGAGCAAAGTAATCGAGGCACAGTCTAGAGCTACACTGATTTGACTCATTTAAAACAATGAGCACTTTAATGTGTCTTGCTGAGGATTATGAAACTAAAAAAGAAAAACAAAGTAAATTGAATTCCACGTCGTACATTCATGAACGCTCTCGTTCCATGACACAGAATGAGAATGGTAATACTATTAGCGAGAAAACAATTTCACAGTGCTTTAAACACACAACTCAATAGGCATACAGGAAATGTGGGTAAACAAACATTTAACTTCCTTATTCACAAATAAGTTGTTTGACACAGAAAACTTGATTGCAATCTCAGGGATGTAATATCATGAATATCTTCTGCAAAGGGTTTCTATTTGGTTTTAGCAAAATGATCACCAGCTGCTCATTTAAAAAATAGAGCCTGGTGTCATGTGAAATATTTTTCTTTTTTAAATGAAAGAAGTAAACCCTGAGGTCCCTCCGAGGTGAACCCCTCTTCCACACTGTAATTGTTTTCTGAATTTGAGTCAATCCTACAAGGTAAAAACACTCTGATGCTATCATTGATGTGCAGCTGAAAATCATACACCATACAAATGATATTAACGATGACATCTGAGCAGCCCGAGACAAATACTTTCCATTACAACAATTAAGCCTTGATGATGAAAGGGTTTCACACACACTAATGGTTAATGCAGTCATTTCCCAATTCATAAACAACACGGCTTTAAAAAAAAATAAAAAAACGGTTTGCTTGCCTGCTTCAGCGATACATCAACGGAAACATTTCCTGCAGCTGATTTGACAAACACATTATTCACAGTGCCGCCACTGGCTTTTCCTTTAGACTTCCACTTGGAAGTCACTAAGCATCCACAAAGGAAGGTTGTGTTTACAATCAAGATGCTCTCCATGTGGAACCAGATTCAAGTTTGTGTACGAGAGGCAGACCCCGCTCTACACTTTTAAGAGCAGGCTTAAGACCTTTCTCTTTGATAAAACCAGCTACCAAGCATTCATATTACCAACTACCCAGAGTGATTGAGCTTTTGTCATCTTACACGATTTTTAAAAGTAGAATCAGGATCTCTAAACTAAACCTAAAGACAGAAAAAAGGAAATCAGGCCATCAGCTAAATAGTTTCCTCGATCTATCCAGTTTCAACTTGATTATCTTTGTCTTTTTTCAGCCTAAAACATTAACGTGCTCCGCTAAAACTCCGCTTTGTGGGGCTCAATAAATATATGGTCAAACAACAATACATCTAGTTATTGTTGCCAAGTTACGTATATGTTGAGGATTGAATGTCAACGAATTCAGCGATCAACCCATGGCCCTTTTTCCTCAACCATCAAACTACTGTTGCCTGATTACTCGGACAACCACAACAGATCCATCTTATCTCTGTCAGCTTTTAGAACATAATGGTACCAGAACTTAGACATATGATAGCAAGTGGAGATATGGAATGGACGTTGCTGAGTTCTTGAAAGACGATTGAAGAACTAGACACCTATGGCGGATGAATGTTGTCTTGATTGGGCTCTGCCAACAAAGATGTCAACATATACGCCAACTTAGATCCGGGTACTTCAAAGTCAGAATATAGTGTTACCAGAATTTAAATATATCAAAGCAAGTGGCCAAATTGAATGGACGTTGCAGAGTTCTTGAAAGAAGATTGAAGAACTAGACACCTTATCGTATGGCGGTTGAATGTTGTCTTGATTGGGCTCTGCCAACAAAGATGTCAACATATACACCAACTTAGATCCGAGTACTTCAAAATCCTGAAGTCAGACAAACTGCTGTTACTCGGACAACCACAACAGACACATCTTATCTCTGTCCGCTTTTAGAACATAGTGTTACCAGAATTTAAATATATCAAAGCAAGTGGCCAAATTGAATGGACGTTGCAGAGTTCTTGAAAGAACATTGAAGAACTAGAAACCTTATCGTGCGGTGGATGAGTTTAGTATTGGTCAATAGAAGGACTTTGATTGGGCAACTTAGATCCTGAGTACTTCAAAATCCTGAAGTCAGACAAAAGACGTTGTGTAGCACTGTATCTGCCGGGGTCAGGGCCAAGCTGAAGTATTTCAGGTGAGACTACGAGGGTATACGGGACACTCAGTCAAGCTCTAAATCCTCGGGAATTGGTGTAAGTCACCTAGCCCACCTCTAAAGCTTTGGTAGGAATGGGATTCGGAGGAGCGAGGCCACGGGCTTCACCCCTGAGCTTCAGGAAGAAAAGGTGGTCTGAAAAGAGCAGCGGCGAAATGGACCTCGGCTTGATTAAATGGTCACTGAGTCGGAAAGCAGCTCTGATGTGATCTGTGACCTCGTGCTGCCCAGAAAAAAAAAACATTTTTCTTAAGAAATGATTAAATGAAAGCACCTTCAAAAGGAGCCTGGAGGGACCGCAGTGAAGCGGATGGACCGGTGGGAGGGTGCAAGGTCCCCACTTAGCACAAACACAGAGGGAGGGGGAAATGGGTTTGAGAGAGGGGTGGGAGGGGGCTAAGACCTCATAACCACCTGCGTGCACTGAGAGAAAGAGAGAAGAAGAGAACAGTGAGTGATCCAGTTGGCAGCAGAACCACAGTGTAGTGGGATCAGCCAACTTTGATTCCTTACACACTCTTCTCCCTGCTCTCAAAACATTTTAAGGGGAGGTTCAGAGGGCTTCTCAGGGGGAATCTGAAATTGAATTAAAGAGAAGGGACCTTTGAGATGAGCTCCTGGGAAATACTCAGGAGGTAAACTCAGTGCAGTTCTTGGAAGGCAGCATGACGCGTTGCCACTTATTTTGGTAGCTAGTTAAATTTGGATACAGGGGGAAATATATATATGATACGTTATAATGAACTGTTACTGATCAACAGGAAAGCAAGGACTTAACACTGGAAATAAGTCCAAATACCGGTCTGGCCTCAGGTCTATTATAGGTGGGCAGTCATTACAGCAGGTACATTACATCATATCCATTCAGTGCTCTATTTCCGTACAGGCTCCAGGTTTCATAATAAAGTAATAAAATAGTGTCTGAAGGGTTTACAGTGCAGAAATACAATGCAATAGCAATACAAATAACCTTTTGAATAGCTTGATACATCTTAACGACTACACACGTCAAAAATAACAACCCACACATTTGTTGCTGTGTATTTGATACTTGCATTAAGGTCAATGTTACACTTTAACCAATGGCATTATCAACATGATTGACTCCATCGTACTAAACTGCAGTTTTCTAGAAATGAACCCCACATAATGTTCTTATAATTAAGAATTGGAATTCAGTAGAAATACAAAAAATGATCATAAATAAAGCCAAGGTGGATCAGAAACAAGTCTCTCGAACATTAAAATTCAAAATGCCCTTCAACTGAAGTTCAACTATAGCCCACTATGCATTTATAATCTTACATTTAAGGATTAGTTCGAGATTTACTGTAAAGTGTCCTCAAGACAAATTAGTAATAATTCTCCAACTTTTCTGTACCTGTAAACTGTGAATCTCTATTGTCCTGTTTTGCTTTTATAAAAACTTAAGCTTGACACAAATCTATTTTTACACCTGCAATAACCTTGCACAGCTGTACACAGAGTCTGACTGTTGTGACAGCCAATTATGACATAAAACTTTAAATTTGATATTCATATTTTGGTGAGTAGACCTGCTCCCTCCGCTCACCTCGCTTTGTCCCCAGCAGAGAGAGACATGTGAGGAAGGCTTTCTCATTACTGCCGCGGTGTTCATTTAATAATCTCACAGCGGTAGAAATCTCATTCCGCAAATATGGTTATGGAGCTTAACACGGTTCATATTTATATTTTAGGAGAGAAGAATGGCAGATTCAGCTAAGAGGAACACAGAGAGAGCCTATACAAATACAATTATACTACACACAAGTATTTGCTGTTCACGTATGTCACACACAACCATCTTTGTTTCCCTGCAACACAACCAAATCACACATGTGTCTGCGTTTCCCCCAGGGGGCCGTCTTGCCGTCATTTGACGCCCTTACGGCCCCTACACACGGCGGCTTGCCTTGTCGCTTGCCGGCGGGGGGGCGGAAACTCGACCAATAACCAATCACATGAATGTCCCGCCCCCCTCGAGAAGAAATATGTGTCTTTTGTAGTCTCATTGAAGTGATCTCGTTACCACAATAGGTACCCCACTTTTCCGGATTAAGTGGGTTGTTCGGTCGTGTTTATAGACCTCCCTGTGCGACGCGTCTGTCCGAGCCGAGGTCGGTCCGTCTCTCCTCTGTTGAAGCTTTCGAGTGAAACGCGAGGGAACCAGTATTTCGAGAGGTTAAATGGGTCTCAGGGTAAGGTCAAAGAATGAGAAACTTACCACCCTGTCATATCCTAACCCTAATAGCATTTTCTCCGGGTCTTAAGGTAAGTCTTACTTAGGAAGGTGTCTGTTTTTTGTGGGACTGTAGAGTCGAACAATAAAAGAAGACAAGTGATTTTGAGATTTCACGAAACCAAAAAAGACCGTGCCGACAAACTGAAGTAATTTAAACAAAATTAGGTTCCCGGAAATACCTCTGGTACTAAACTCTAACCAACCAACTCTACGTAGTCCAACAAGACTTCAGGGTCGGGGAGGAGAGCAGACAGACTAACGCACGCGTCCGTGGCGCGTACTCGACGAGACTTTCTCCAGTGACGACGTCTTGTACCGTTACACCTGTTTGGCCGCCCTTGTGACCGTGGTACTATAGCTTGCCTCTTAGGAATGTAAAATCTAACCTACTACTGACGGTAGTCATACTGTCGACGAAGGGCAACAATCTAGGGTTTTGTCAACCAACACACTCTTTTTACAAAATTACAATTAGAACATTGTGGGCTCAATGTCGTCTGATTTGCGGACACTTGGGCGGTACGTCTCGACCGGGCCTCTTCACGTCGGCACTGTACTCGCCTCACTTAACTTAACGGTGCCTCTCGGGGCTCGCTGTCGCTCCGTGCTTCCACTGAATGTAAAATCTCTTATTTGACCGTTCATTGTTTTTGCACATACAACATCTTCATGACGCCTATTGCCATGACTATAAAAGTCTTTGGGAAAAACCCAAAAAAAAGGAAAAAATTTGAAAGAGCGCAGAAAATACCACCATCTTCTATAATTTCAAAAGAGGGCATTAAACAAAGGTATCGTTGTTGTTGAAGGACTAGTGAAGCGGAAGTTTTTTATTATAGTAATAATAGGAAAAGTCAAGTGTCTGTGGTTTAACCCAATACAAATTTATTATACAAATGTACTCAAACACACGGTTATTTTGTTGGGCTACCTGTGTGCTACTTCTTCCAAGTCGTTGAACCTCGGCCACCGTTTTAGAAACCGTACGGTCCGTACTGCTTCCTGGAACGCTCCAAGTAAAAAGCACAACTTAAACACACAGTAAAACGAGAAGCATCGGGTCACAATCCTAAGACAATAGTAGCCACGGTAGCCCGTAGCGGGCTAGTCTCACTACCGCTTACGGTTAACCGTGGCTACTATTGTTCTACGGGAGCATGCTAATTGGTTCTACGGAAGTGCTCACGGAATGCTTCAACGGGAGTGGCTTCAACGACGCCTTCGGAACTCTTTGAGGTGGCCGCCAGTATGCTACTGATTCTACGGGGAGTGTTACCGGGGCTACAACATGCTAGTCTCCGGCTTCAACTTGTAAAGGGAAATAGCACACAGGTAGCCCACACTTAAAGCCCCTTTCACATGAGTCCGAAATCGAAAACTGTGTTTATAATAAAAAGACAACGTGACGATGTAAAAAGCTTTCCCTGGGTGGCGGAGAATAGAACTCTCAAGACAACATGACAAAAATTATAAACTTCTTCGTGAATACTGATAGAATGATACGTTTGTGTAGTCATCACCTTGTATAATGAATTTTACCGAGGTGACGTACACAAATGTATGCAAAATGAGGAAATCAACTTACCATTTTTCGTTCGGAGGTCGTTTTTTTGTGTGAGTATTCCCGACTTAGTACTGACTGACCAAGTTGATTTGTCACTGTAATAAGTCTTGAACGTACTAATTCATGGAAATAAACTAATTCTGAAACCAAAAACTTTTTATGGTGGAAACTCTATAACGACGGATGTCTCGACACTTTCCTTGTCGAAGAAGAGATGTAGGTCCGAAACCCAAATTTGGTAATGAGGCCGTGACGTGAACCGAGCGCAGTGGGTTAGTCGAACGACGGAGGTAGAGACGCTCCACCGGGGTACGTCCATTGGGAGTTTTTGTGTGGACGAACGAGGAGGACCCGAGGATTTACCACCTTACTCGAGGGGCAACCTGTAGTCCTGTCTATCCTTGAGACTATACATAGGCTGCGTTGACTTTTGTGTAGATAAACTGCCATGGAACCGGGTTAATTCAATAACGACTCTCTCTTTTTTATTCGTGGAAAAACTCAACTAAATTAACATTGACATAGACGTGAAAGGAACAACAAAGTCTCAAATATAAAATACCAAAAACGTGAATAACATTACATATATGAAGTCCAAGGATGCCAGTAATTTTGGACCTTGGCAGTACCTTTAAGTTTTACGTTTAAGGTCCGGGACCTTTTCAAATCCCTTTCTTGGTTATAAAAACGGTTTCACAACTCTTTTCAGTACCTTTACATTGATTTCAACGTAGGTTTAATATTAAATATAACATAGATTAGCGGGCTTTATCATTATGATATTGCGTATTATTTATGACATAGCATAGACAATTACTTGCACTTTACCTTAAATTGACTGGCTCCATAAGCGACGCTCCACCCTCTAAAAATGTTAGTGCGGGAGATCAGTAGGTTCCGCCTGAAATCAGACATCCTCGATCATTCGGGTGATAAACTAAACAAAATCATCCGTGTTGTACAAGTATACGTCTGGAATAAAAGGTCAAGGTACAATTTTTTTTTACAAAGTCTCAATGGCGCCTCTTTCTCAATTAAAAACCCAGTACCTTTTACTCCATTTCCAGACCTCTGGTAACTTTTAGTAACCCTTTTTCCACGTACTTGGGCTACTCAAGTCGTCGACCTGGTTGAGTCACCAACCTCGACCGCGGGTATATACGAAATTATTCTAAATCCGGTACAGTAGGGCAGTAGAGGGGTGAAGTGGTGACATAGACATTACTTCCTTGTGAGACGGGTCTTTTTTTTCTTTATATATCAGGCTTCAGCCGGTTGGACATCATTTATACAAAAGGTATTGTTACTTCCCTTGAGTTTATCCGGATGTTACGTTCACATAAACAGAAGGAGAATTAATCTACTACCGCAAAGGAAAATATGTGTCAGATGCAATATTATTTTGTCGTTGGTGTCGCTGTGTCTTCAATAGACGATAAAGAAAGATATGACAAGTATCTACGGTAGAAAAAAGACAATATAAATCACATTGACATATATCACTGATACATATGTTGAAACATTTAGAAAACAGTTAGTTTACACAAAACGCTAGGTCTGTCAAAAATAAACCACAGTTTTACAGAGAAAAGGAACATCTTTCCAACACTTGGGGACTGTATCATTTTACACGAAACCGTTATGACAAAACAAATTATACCAGTAACGGTTAATTCGAAGAAACTTGAACTTACCCATGTGATGTCGTTACTCTCCATTCACATTTTATGTAGTCATACGTATAATGTAACATTTTTGTTTTGACAAACGTACAACTAAAGCTACAACATATGTGATTAAAACAACAAAACTTAAAACCTGAACTCGGCAGGGAATATCTATGACATAAAAATGCAATCACTCCGGCCTAGCAAACCGAGCCGAGAGAATTTCGCGGCCGAGAAAAGCCGAGGGCTTGCCGAGAAGTACAATGGTTGTCAAATGGTGCCTCGGAGTCAAAGCGGTGGCACAGTGGTGGTGGCACGAGTGATTTTAGGGGCGAGTAGCGCAGGTTTAGCGCGTGCAAGGCACAACAGGACATCGTCCGTGGAAGCTACACACCCCTTTGCTAGAAGTTATGAGGCTTTTCTTAGGGTGGTCTGAGGAAACGGGGAGGTTGTCTCCCTACAGGAACAGAAAAAGGAAAAGCAGTAAAGTTCGATATTTTTGAGAGCTAGAAGAGAGTTTAATAATTATAGAAACCTGCGGGAGCCGAGCGCAAGTCCCGCAGGGCCGCACGCAACTGGGAGAGGGAAGTGAAACTTACCCCACTGCAGTGAAAAGCGGCTTGACGTAGCACCCTTCGCTGCACCTCGCAACGACCGCACCGAGCGACGTTTTCAACTCCTTACAAGTTGAAAACTGCGGAGCCGTCTTCGCAGTCGGTTAGCTTAGTATACGGTGATGTTCGAGATCGGTAGTTTGGCGAACGAACACCAGACCCCGCCCTCTAAGTACACTAACCAACAACCAGGCTCAAAGTCTGTGGCGGACGGCCGTTCGAAAAAGGTTTCGGCGACACACCTGCATGGCATTGCCGAGGATGTGTGCCGCCGCACGCAACGGCGAAGTTGCGAAGACGGGTAAGTGAAACTTACCCCCACTGCAGTGCTAAGCGGCTTGACGTAACACCCTCGTTTCGCATCGAAGAGAGCGCCACGAGCGACGTTTTCAACTCGTGACAAGATGAAAACGGCGGAGCTGCCTCCGCAGTCGGTTAGCTTAGTATACGGTCATGTTCGAGATCGGTTAGTTTGGCACGCAC
>NW_011369951.1:4854440-4856807 GCF_000735185.1 Notothenia coriiceps
CACACACACACACACACACACACACACACACACACACACACACACACTTGGACATAAAATACACACTGTTTTCACACATGACCAAATATGTACTGTATATATGTTCATTTTAATTCATTTTTTATTTGATAGTTATTTTATCATTTATAATTGTTATCTCTGATTGTATCCTTAATTGTATTAATGTGTGTGAATCTGGGGTGTCCTTCATCCTCACCCTGTTGCTGTTAAACTACTGAATTTCCCCACGGGGATTAATAAAGGTCCATCTTGTCTTATCCTATCTTCTATCAAGCTCTTATTTCCGTCGTTCTCGTCCCATCTCTGCCGGACTGTCTCGGTTTCTAAACAGTTTCCACCAACTGGTCAGCTTTGTGTAAACGCCCCAGAGACTGAGTGTGACATTTAGTGTGTTTGGTTCCATTTCCCCCGTCATTATGGGCTGTCTTTTCTGCTGTATCTCTTCAACAATAGCCGCTGTCTCACTCCGAACAGGCCTGATGCTGTTGAGGCTTATTGAGGAAAGGCCAGGGATTTTTTGTGTGGATGTCTTTTTCCCGGTGAGGTGTATTGATCTGATTCAAAGCAGAGCGATATAATCAGAATCAGAATACTTGTATTCGTCTCACAGAGGTGACAATGGACGCGTTCACACCGCAGTACTTTTCACACTTTAGTTCCGATATAGTTCCGAAGTGTTGCGTTCCCACCAAAAAAATCCGGAACAAAGATTAGTTCATGAGAACCTTTGCACCCCCTTTTAAAAAGGTTCCTATGTCTGATTGGCTGGGCGGATTGCAAACCACGCCCCGTAAAACTCCCAAAAAGTTTTGTGAAGCCGCCATTTTATTATCCTCGCATTAGCATTATTAGCATTATTAGCATTATTAGCATTAGCCCAGCGCGCAAACGCAGAGAGACTATGAAGAAGTGACGATAGCGGCTTTATTTGCCTAATCCTTCCCCAGGGACTTATTCCAGTGTGAACGCGATCTGTACTTAGTTCATGAGAACTAAAGAGTTCTGATTAACCTTTGTGGGAAAAGTACTGCGGTGTGAAAGCGCCTATTAACATTTGTTACAGCAGAAAAGAGCCAAAGACAGCTTAATGTTAACTAAATATAGATAGTGATTCTACTGTACCATGTTGGGAACTTCGTGGTAGAGTCTTGATTATATGGCATGTTATTGATATATTAAAGGTCCCCTATTATGCAAAATACACTTTTTGATGTCTTTTATACATAAACATACATCCCCCGGTGTGTCAGGGAACTCACAAAGTAGGGGGCAGGCGTTCAAAGTCGCCTCGAGCCCGGCACGCTCCAGAAGATAGTTAGGTAAGTTTGTGGTAGGCAGGATCTGGGGAAGCTTGTTATTTGAAAGAGTCAATGCTTGTGTAGCATCAGATATATTTGCCTGCTGTTGAGTGAGGTGGTTTAATTATAGCTGGTGAGTAGTTGCAAGTAAGCTATACGTGGTTAGCTGTAAGTCTATGCTGGTAGACTAGTGCAGTAGTGTGTTTAGTATGGCCTCCCTTGTGTTGAGTGAGTCCTCTCATACTGGTTCTAAATTAGATGCCAGGTTGAAAGTGAGGTTAGCTCGTCTACAGGGGGAGAAGGAGGAGCGTGAGGAGAGTTTCAGCTCAGGAGGGAGATCAGGAAGTTGGATGCAGACACAGCTTTCAGGATGCGTCAGCTAGCTGCCGACCGGTTCAGTTGGTTCCTCTTTGGGTACCCAACCATTGTCCGGTTCTGCTGCTGCTTTGATGTTGGTAGCAACATTCAGCTGGTTCCAGTATTTTGCGAGTCTGAAGTTGAGTCATACTTTGTTGTGTTTGAGCGCATTGCTGCTGCTTTGCACTGGCCCAAAGATGTGTGGGCCATACTGTTACAGTGCAAGCTAGTTTAAGGCTCAGATGGTTTGCTCTTCTCTTCCTGTTGAAGATTGAATTGTGTACGAAAAGGTTAAATGCGCTATTCTCAAAGTGTATGAGCTTGTGCCTGAGGCTTATAGACAGCCTAAAGAAACACCTGGCCGAACTTTTGTAGACTTTGCAATGGAGAGCTATTCAACGGATGGCGTAAGGCATCAAAGGCTGACGACTTAACTTCAGTTTGTGATCTCATAGAGCTGGAGGAGTTTAAAAACTGTGTCCCAGAACATAATAAGAAATAACCTCCTTGCAGCAGGCCGCCACTATGAGCTGGTGCTAACGGTTAGCACCAGCTCATAGTGGCGGCCTGCTGCAAGGAGGTTATTTCTTATTATGTTCTGGGACACAGTTTTTAAACTCCTCCAGCTCTATGAGATCACANCTGCTCACCACCAAACACAATATCAACTCAAACACAAACAATACTCACT
>NW_011369951.1:4856828-4859737 GCF_000735185.1 Notothenia coriiceps
ATTGGCTGTGAAGTCCTCAGTTTGGATAGGGGAGTTTCTAGCTGGGCTGAATCAGTCCTTCTTTCAGACACTCATTTATTATTTTGCCTTTTTTATTTTCGGGGTAATCCTGGGTGGGGATTTAGTCCCTGTTGGGGGCAGGCGTTTCAGGGTTTCTGCCGCTGATGTTTGCCTTTTTTTAAACTCGCCTCGAGCCCGGCACGCTCCAGAAGATAGGTAGGTAAGTTTGTGGTAGGCAGGATCTGGGGAAGTTTGTTATTTGAAAGAGTCTGTTTGTGTAGCCTCAGATATTTTTGCCTGTTGAGTGAGTGCTTCACAGCCACATAACATTATAATATAATATTACAATAATAGATAAAAGGCAGTGGCACACATAAGAATAGATAAAAGGCACACAAGGACTATGGACAGACAAATAAAAGCATAAAAATCGATAAAACATAGCTCAAACTGATTCGAAAGCGAGGGAAAAGAGGTGGGTCTTCAGGCGGGACTTAAAAGTTTGATTGTCAGTTTCTGATGCTCCTTTTGATGTAAGTAACAACATTCAGCTGGTTCCAGTATTTCTTGAGTCTGAAGTTGAGTCATACTTTGTTGTGTTTGAGCGCATTGCTGCTGCTTTGCAATGGCCCAAAGATGTGTGGGCCATACTGTTACATTGCAAGTTAGTTGGTAAGGCTCAAATGGGTTGCTCTTCTCTTCCTGTTGAAGATTGTATTGTGTACGAAAAAGTTAAATGCGCTGGTCTCAAAGTGTATGAGCTTGTGCCTGAGGCTTATAGACAGCGTTTTCGTGGCCTAAAGAAAACACGTGGTCAAACTTTTGTAGACTTTGCAATAGAGAAGAGAAAGCTATTCAACGGATGGTGGCGTAAGGCATCAAAGGCTGACGACTTAACTTCAGTTTGTGATCTCATAGTGCTGGAGGAGTTTAAAAACTGTGTCCCAGAACATACTTTTGTTCATTTAAATGACTGAAAAATAACCTCCTTGCAGCAGGCTGCCACTATGGCGGATGAGCTGGTGTTAATGCACAGTGGTGTTTTAGCTCAGAGCAATCCCCATCGTGTTTCTTTCCGGAAAGCTCATAACAGGCGTGCCACACATTCTCATTTTGCTTCTCTTCCAGGACCCAAGAAAAAGAGATTGTGTATCTTTTGTCTTGACCTTGGTCATCCTGTGGCAGAGTGTGTAGCTCGGAAGACGCAGGTGGCAGCTTCCAAGCGGTCTATGGAAAAGCCAAAAGACCGGCACCCAGTTGCAATGCGACAGAGTGGTGAGTTGCAGTTAAGTTCTGCGTCCGCCTGTGACAGTGCTGTGGGTGTGGGTGTTCCCGTCTCTGACACGGTGGGTGTGGACCTGGCTCAGAGCGATGTGGATCTGCCCGTTTTCTTTTTGTCCATTAAAACCTCAATTTGTGGCTTCAGAGATCCGTTTCCTCTCCCTTTTCTCTCGCCCGGTCATTTTATATTTTGTTACTTCCCTTTGGTTCCCCAAGCCCAGTAGGGAACGTAACAGTGATTATTTGTTAATTACATGTTTTATTAACCATCAGACTCTTCAAAGTAACTAACAGATACATGTAGTTGAGTAAGGTACAATGTTTGCCTGTGAATTGTAGTGGAGTAGAAGTTTAAAGTATTAGCAATGAAATTCTCTAGGAAAGAATAAGTACCTCAGAATTGCTTTAAGTACAGTACTAAAGAATATGAAGGCCTTAGTTACTGCCCATCTATCCAGGGAATTGACAAAGACATTTGCTGCAAACAACAAAGTGATGGCGCTTATTCCCAACCCATTCTGAAGCTTTCTCACCAAGTCCTGAGTTTATAGCTAGTTCTGAGAGAATAATCGACATTCTGCATTACCACATAACAAGCAAAGCACTATATGTCCCTAGATATAAATACATGCCAAAGAAGACACATTTCCGATAAGATGGACTACCAGACGTCCCTAGACTAGCCTGCAAAGCATCCTGTATCATGCCAACAGGCAGGAATAAGGAGACACAACTATGCTCTTGTAAAGCTCTCACAGCGAGGGTAGCACCCCAAGGTCGCAGGCCAGTGCTCATCCAGGGGTTAGAAAGTGTTACATTGGGTCAAAGGTATTGGCCTAGGAGATTATTTTTCTGAACAATTGGGTATAAGTATTTTAACTTAAGAATCTGCAGCACACTATACATTACATTTCTTCAGAGTCGAGTTTATTGCTAGGTACGTTTACACATACAAGGAATTTGCTTGGGTGAATGGTGGTGCAAACAAAAACAACATAAGAAAACAAGTTTTAAGGAAAGGTCAAACATAAAAAATATAATGATTATAAAAAGAAAATGTAATAAACTATACAACATTATAATAAAGATAAGTATTTACACCAAATTTAAATATACAAAATAAACTATAAAGCTTAGTACAATGAATGTATGACAATATTTGATAAACTACAGTGTATTTTAAAATGGAGGGCTGTGCAGAAATGTACTATATGCAGAGATGAGTTCAGAATATTATATGTTTTGATAATTATTGATGCATTAAAGTGTTATCAAAGCTGGTAAAGGTGCAACTAGTTTTAATTACTTTGTTTGCTGCAGGGTGTGAGTTTTATCCAGGTACTCCAAATAAAGTCTTTTTAAGTATTCATTATACTTCATTATAAATCCAAATCTGGAAAGTAACTAAAGGTATTCAATAATTGTAGTGGGGTTAAATTCCAAAGTAGCAAAAAAAATAAAATGTAAGCTGCTATACTCTAAAGTAAGTCTCTCAAAAGTGTACTTAAGTATAGTTCTTGAGTAAAGCACTGAACCTGGGGGGACAGAGCCTTCTCCATCGCTGCCCCCACCCTCTGGAACTCACTCCCACAACACATCAGAGACTGTACTGACTCTCCCCCCCCCCC
>NW_011369951.1:4859759-4864305 GCF_000735185.1 Notothenia coriiceps
AAAACACTGACCAAAACACACCTCTTCAGACTGGCTTTCAATGTGTGAATTGTGTTGCTGTTTTTATGTTTTTATATTTATTTCCTTTGTATCACCACTGTAAAGTGTCTTTTAGCACCTGAAAAAGCACTTTGAAATTAAATGTATTATTAAATGTACTTAGTTACCAGAGCCATATAATAGAATATATGGCGCTGCTTTACACCACTGCTGTCTACAACACCTGTCTCGGGGTCATAATGTCAGGTGTCAGAGGCTGTGGGCTCTAGCGCCCCCTGCTGGTAAGACCGCGGACCTGCGGGTGTGAGTGCATGAGGACAGTTGAAGATGGCGACTGGAGTCCTTCACAGAGTTTGCGGGGGCCTGGGTCGGGCTAAAAACAGGGCCCCGACAGCGGGACAGCTCGTCGTGTTGAGCAGGTAAGGCAGCCTTCAGTGTTCATGTTCAGTCGTCGTCTCTGGAGTGTCTGTAGTCAGCTGTCGACTCATTTATTTCTCTAGTTTTCTCCTGTGGTGGCGACGATGAGCTCGGCCAAGCTAGCGCGTTAGCCAGTCCTCTGTGGCCTTCAGCTGGGACTCAGGACAGCTGCAACACCTTTTTTAAATAGTTAATACCGGGATATTTAAGGCGAAAACTGTGTGCGTTTGCAGGTGAAGGGGAAATAATACAAGTTTCTGTCATATTTTTTTTATTTAGAATATCAAACGCTCAAGGTCAATTTGGTAGTTGGTTGTAAACATGAGATGTTTCTGCCTCACTAGTCTGTAAACAGTGTGTAGTGCTTATAAATACAATAAACAAAGGCTCAATGCAAGCTCTTTGCAATGACGTTAATGCAAATACTGTGCCAGTGATTGTCATGCATTTTAGATTTGAGTAGCATCAAAACTAGGAAATATTTTGTTTGCACAACGCCCAATTTGAGATTAGTGTATATTTGATAGTTGGAATACTATTAATACATTACTTTCTACATCCCTTCCATGTTGCAGCTGGTATAGGTGAAGCTTTATATATGCTGTTTTTCAATTCCCTTGTGTTAAAAGTTGCTATATAAATAAACGTGCCTTGCCTTGCTGTGGGCTTGTGAATTCCAATCAAAAGAGTCTGGTTTTATTTGAGCCTATAACGACACATCATATTTGTAGGTTATATTGTGTAGTATTAGTATACATTTGCAAAGTAACTCATAACTAAAGGTATCACACAAATGTAGTGAAGTAAAGAGTACAATATTTCCCTCTGAGATGTTAAGAATAATTATAATGTAGCAGAAAGTGGAAATACCTCAAATTGAACTTATGTACTCTACCTAAATGTATTTACTTTCCTGGTGGATACTCTTGCATGTCGGCTCGGCTAAAATAACATGTTTATGTGAGTGCAAATCTAGCATGCGATCAAATATGTAATCCTGTTGTTCATGACTCATCTTTGTTTGCAGGGGATTTGAAACGTCAAGCAGCAGAAACAGTCAGGACAGCTGGTTTAAATCACTGTTTGTGAGGAAAGTGGATCCCAGGAAAGATGCACATGCTAACCTACTGACCAAAAATGAGGAAAGCAACCTGTACAAAATTCAGTGTAAGTTCACTTAACAGTATTTGCACTTAATAAAAACACATTATCCTCAAGTAACGATGACATTATTCTTAATTATGTTCTTTTTTCAGTCCATAATGTCAAGCCAGAGTGCCTGGATGCATACAATAAACTCTGGTGAGTGTTATTTTCCTATATAAGCTGCATACTGTCAATAGCTGTACTTAAACAAAAGTGGTGACAGTAATACTAGGACCGGGACAACCTAGTACAGTGTTTTAAAAATAACTGAGCAGTCTATTCCTGTAGTGATTGACAAGCTGGCATGACTTCAGTTCTTTAAAGACCAACCTTGCTCATGCCTTAGATGAGTTGAGGCCGTCTTCTTGTTGGAGGCTAATTTTAGACTTGTGACATTAAACAGAGGTCACATGACCAGATAAACATGGGATTGTTATTCAAATTATGTTATTTAAAATAGAGTGTTGCCTTCAGTTAAGCTGTATTTCAGTATTTGGTGGTGTTTCTTATTCCTTACAGTGAGGAGGTTTTGCCCTCCATCCACGCTGATAAGTACTACCCCTGTGAGTTGGTGGGCACCTGGAACACCTGGTATGGAGAACAAGACCAGGCTGGTAGGAATATTAATATCAACACACAGAGATCTGCAGTGCCACATGTCTGTGGTCTGCACAGTACAGATCAGCCGGCATGTCACACTGCAGATCCACATTCTTGAATGCATGTATGTATGTTTACTGTCATGTTGTTTTTAAACATAGACGCAATAGTACCTCATTCCTCTTTTCCAGGTTCTCAATTTCGTACTCTTCTCATTCTACAACTCAATTATTTGTACAATGAAATATTGAATTATTGGCTTGGTGGTACTCAAAAATCTGATTGGCAAATAATTCAGTCCATTATTTGCCATTCGTATATATGACCTGTACAGATGGACAAACAGTATTTTTAATTTGGTGTAGTCTTAACGGCTAATGATCTTTCATTATTAGAATGGAGTTTGTTTTAATCTGATGGGAATATATGGCATTTTCACCAACATGTACAGTTCAGAACCCTCCTGACCTGTATAGTTTTAACCCTTCACAAAGGGAGAGGAACTATGTCAAAGGTTACATGTTTTATAGCTGGAGGAATATGATTGTAATAATATCATGTAATGATGCTTTGAACCAGTTGACTGTTTCTTTAGATTTTGCCATTTTGCACCCATTATATATATTTTTCTACCCTTTTCCCAGTTCATCTGTGGCGTTACAGAGGTGGATACCCGGCTCTGACGGATGTGATGAGCAAGCTGAAGCAAAACAAGGTAAACATCCTGATGCATCTAGTCTGTGTCCACCCTCTTTAGTGTTCTAATAATGTGCTAATAACCCAGTGTAGCCATCAGTCGAAGTAAAGCTTATTGATCGGTGTCTGTTCGTTGTCAGGAGTTCACAGAGTACAGGAAAGAGCGGGGCAAGATGCTGATGTCTCGCAGGAACCAACTTCTGCTGGAGTTCAGCTTCTGGAACGAGCCCGTCCCCCGAGAGGGCCCCAACATCTACGAGCTGCGGTCCTACCAGCTCAGGGTGGGTAACACACCGGAGAGCTCAGCAGGGCTTTAGTTGTGCTAAAGATGTCGTGATTGAGAGTTTGAAAGTGTGAGCCCAGTCTGACCTGATGTTATATACTTCTGTTTTGACAGACAGAAAAATAATCGGCAACTATTTTTATACTCGATTATTCCTTAATTAGTCATTTTTCATGCAGAATTTTTCAGGAAAATCGCGTTTTCAGGCTTATTAGACTAAATAACTTTAGGTTTTCCACTGACAAATCAAACATTTAAAGACTTCCCTTTTCATTTTTTGAAGCTGGGATGGACATTGCATAATATATTCTGACATTTTACAGACTAAACAATTAAACGTGAAAATAATTTGCAGATAAAAAGAAAAAATATTAATTCCAACAGGAGAGTAATTACTTGTATTAAAGAACTGACATGAAATACAGCGTCTGTTGTGTGTGTGCAGAGTAGAAAGAAAGAACAGTGGTATTTTCAACTGAAAGATTGCTTTTTTACAAAGGTTTGAATTATTATTAAAATGACTTTTAATAACCAGTGTGTCGACAGTTGCCTTAACACTCAATTTTTACATGATCACCACTAGAAGCTTCTCCTGGACTTAACATCACTTCTGTAAATCATGTCGTGTCTTCAGCATTTAGGATGACAGTGGTGATTAAAGAGTCCGCATTTGTGCTATCTGTAACTTATTTTCTACGCATCCATTCAAATGAAATCAAGTGTGTCAACGGTTATATCGAAGGCAGTCTTGACTCGCATTATGTTCGACACACATCACGCCCTGCAGATTAAGTCGTTTGTCCTGATCTGCCAGCAATAACTTTAGGTCGGCACTCCCTGTCATGTGGTGAATGCAAGCTATTATCCCTCATCACTGACTGGGATTACATCCGAGGAACACTAGGGCGTTTGTTTGCTTAAGCTCCAAAATATGATTGAAGAAGCCTTTGGGTGGAGTTGCTGTTGCAGCTTATCTTCACAATGATGAAATACCTTTGATACATCTTTACCATTTGTCTGTAGTAATGGGCATGCTCTGGGGCCTCATTTATAAAAGGGATATACGCTCAAAAAGTGTCGTACGCCAGTTTCTACGCAATGTTTGCGATTTATAAAATACTAACTTGACGGGAAAACGTGCGGTCCTCCACCCAAACTCTAACCCATGCGTACGCACTAAGCACAAAAACGGGAGAGACGAGAAACTGCGACACCGTTGGCAGAAGGAAGAATGGAGAGAAATATGTGGAAATAATACCATAAATAAAATGTTACCTCTCATTTATCATATATGAAGAATTCATTTTCAAACATTGATTAAAGCCAATCTTAAAATGATTTAACAAACGCCTGTTTGAGACTCCTCAGTGCACACAAAAACATAACTTGGAGAAATAAATAAAT
>NW_011369951.1:4864350-4868915 GCF_000735185.1 Notothenia coriiceps
TACAGCAATTTAAGTAATTGATCTCAGTTTGCACTTTGTTTATCATAATTTCACATTTGTGTTACAATAATTCACGCTTGTGTGCCCTTGCTTGACCTACATTTAAATTGATGTCCCCTCCTCTGCCTTCATAAGTAATGGCCCTTTTCCTCACTCATTCGGTTGTGTAAAATAATATCAGTCTTTCAGTGAGCTGCTTGGCTGTGATAACATATGAATGTGCAGAGCTGGCCCACAGGGCAGTAGCACAGCAGCTGTGATATCCTGTTGTCTGTAACCAATGGATTTAAAGACGTTTTTTAAAACCTACATAAAGATAACAGGATGTTGCTCAATCTCTTGTCAACATTTAATCGAACATTAAGTGACCTTAACCTTAAATTGTAAGTACAAGGTCTTTTGTATTTCAATCAAACCTTTCTTTCTTTTCTACATTGTTTCTCTATTGGACTGTTGATACTTTTGTGTAAAGTAGTGGGATGTAGGTAAGTAAATGTATTAAAGTATCGCACAACTTTTATGTACTTTTGCCTTATTTAAGATTTCAAATACAAAAAAGCTACTTACACATTAGTGCATCAGTAATAATAATCCATTGATTACAACTTTGTGACATTGGAGACAGTTTTCTGTCATAAGTGATTTTACTTTTGATAGTCAGGGTACATATTCACTGCAAGAGTATTTATATTGTCAAGGCTATGGGTGCTTTCTCCACCGTACTGTAGCACGACCAGATAGAGAGTATTAACAAAATAAAAAGACACATTCAGAATGTATTGTGTCTTGTTAGACTTAAGAAAAAAGAGATACCATCTGTAGGTCCATGAGGCACTGATGAATGTTGATCATCACATTATCTTTATTTGTCAGTGTTTAATCTTGAATTAAGTAATGCTTAAACAAACATCTTTGTTAGAGTCCAGTTGTCTGTCCATTTTTGCTGAAAGCTTGAGTCACAGTGGTCCATCAACAATCAATGTATCACTCTAGAAGTCTTTAGATTTGGCACAAGCAGCATTAATTTTCTTATCAATATTACGCAGTTTAAATGAAAACACAAGCATATTCAAATCTGCTCAAATCAGCCATTATAAATGCTTTAGTGCCACTGTGTGCAGTAGTGCTGCATTCACTCACTGCTGCTCTCAAGACAAGATAAGGAGTGAAGACTATATGTCCAAAATATTTTTCTCACAAGTCAGACAGCATTTCTTGGAAAACTTGAATATTGTTGAAGCCAAACATAATAAGAGGGAGAGGGAAACTGCTAATACAGCCAATGAGATAATTGCTTTGGAGGTATTTAATTTTCTGAAGATTCAGTCAGAACACACTGTATGCCCCTACAAGAGGCTGGAGTGAGAGGTTTATCCATGAGGGTTCAAGAGAGTTACCCTTTTTTTTTATCTTCTTATCTGATAAATAGCATCTATGATTTTCGGGTGCATTAGTGCAGGATTCATATCAGCTGTTTTCACAGCTGTTCTTCTCAAGCATTGGTTTAGAGACACTCATTGTATCCAAAAGCGAAATCTGAGTATAGTGTAAGAGATTTTGGGAATGCAGACAAGCACCAAACCGGTACCAGCATTGTCTTTTACAATATAAATGAAAAACATGGATCAGAAAAATACATACAACAGCTGTTCAATGGCTCTGTTGGCTTCTGATTGATTTGGAAACACCTGCAAATAGCAAATGGACCCTGAGCTGGGATTGTTTTCTCAAAGTTATATACAGTTCAAAAAAGAACTTCCATGCTTCAGTATAAAGCCAATGAAACAAGAAGTCCCAAAAGTCCCATGAAAACTCAAGAGTTACTGAGTTTGCTTGTCAACAGATCTACTGGATCTCTATGAGAACTGAACTCAGTCTGCTGATGCAAACTGTGATATTAACAATTATTTATTTATCTTTTAAAGTACTTTGAGCTGCATTTTATGTTATAAAAGGTGAGAAATAAACACAGTTAATTGTTAACTGGTGGGATGACATTATAAGGTGTTAATTGCTAGCAGTACAATACAAGTATCTTGCTCAGGTGAAGCATACAACAGGAAAAAGATACGAGCACCAGTGATAAAATCAAGATGTTTGACACATTAGGGTCTTAGAAATAAGGATCTGAGACAGTTTTTAAAAAACTCATTTTAAAACACTGGAGCTACCCTGTCAAACACTGCTATTTCTGGGAAAATAGAACTAGGAGATTTTCTGCATTTGATGTGAAAAGAAAAACACAAAACAATTACACAAACCTTACGTGTCACACCCCCAGGTTTATGTCACGGGTTTTAGTGTTGTCTGTCTAGGTTTGGGTGTTTGCGGTCATGTTTTTCCTCCTGGGTTATTGTCTGGTCCTTTTCCCTGTGTTTTTCATGTCTGTCGTTAGTTCCCTGGTGTGTCTAATTCCCTGATTATTTTCACCTGTCACTCCTCGTGTGTCTCCTGTGCCCATCAGTGTCAGCCCCGCCCCTGATTGTTCCCACCTGTGCCTTGTTACCCTGTGTTTAAATTCCCCTGTCTCCCAGTGTCAGTTCGTCTTGTCTATTGTCATGTCAGGTCTATGCTTTTGGAACTCTTTGGTTTTTGATTCCTCACTGCGTGAGCGCCTTCATTTTTTGTCCTCTGTTTTTTTGTCATCTCGGCTGGAGTTTTGGTGATTACCTTTTTGTTCATTTTTGCTAAATCATGGAAAAATAAAGTATCTCACAATACTTTACCTCTGCCTCCCTGTCCGCATTTGGGTCCTACATACTAAGTGCCTGGAATCGTAACATTACGTCAACCCTGCGATAAAACCCAACAAAATACTTTTTACTATACTATATGAGGTATACTGTTTTTTTGTACGTCTGATGTCGTGAGGCTGGAGTTGTTTGTAAGAAGCTGATCTAATTTCTTCCATCAATAAAATATGCTCTTTGTGAAAGTATTCCCATCCAACTAAAATAATTAAAACACAGATTAACACTGACATTAGGAACTTTATTGATGGAGACAAGCACTAGTGGACATTACATTATATGTATAGTGATATTCATGGCTGCTGAAAAAAGTCCAACACATACAAATGTTGGATGTTGGTAGTAACCATGCACTGAGGTAAAAACCTTCCCAAAACAAACCACCTTAATAAATGTGCTTACGAAAGAGCAACATTTCAGTGGATACAATCATACTTAAAATTCCCAGACATATCTACATTTTGCCATTTGTTATTCAAAAATGCTTCACATTGAAATCACTCCCTTATGATTCATGTCTTTGAACTTAAAACAAATCCCTCCATAGTTTCTGAATTCCACTGGTGGTAAGTAGTCTTTCTCCAAAAGCCAAGTAGGCTTTTGCAATATGGCCTCTGTTAGCTTTATCATCACTCTGTCAAATAATAAATCAATCTCATCTTTACTGAATTCCTTCATGTTTGCAACCCCAATCCCCCTCTCCATCAATGATGGACAACTGGATCATTCACAGTTATTAGGTGCTCTTCCTGAAGGCCTTTCAACACAAACACAGTTCATTCCAACCATTACTAACAGCATATCAGTTTTAAAGAACATAAGGACCTAATTTCCCAAAAATAATCAGCAGCTTATTTTTTTTGTTTTTACGAGCTATATGCCACATATTGTCAAAGGTCTAACAAACCCAGTGGAGTTTACAATGCAATGATATAAGGCAGGCTTAAACTTTAAGCATGATGTGATGAGTTTCATAAGATGTCAAAGACTGAATAAAATGATGGAGTCTGATGGTGTTCAAACTGTGTATCTATCTGGACAGTGGATTTAGTAGTGCACTTGAAATCTCAGTTGATGGTTTATGGATTGAATTGTAGCGCCCCCAGCTGTTCAACCAAAGCATGCTTTAGAAATATTGACTACTAATGACATCAGAGGGCATTTATGCAAGATTAAAGGTGGGGTAGGCAAGGCCCGGCTAAAATAACTGGATGGCCTACATACCTGTCAGCCTTCCATCTGTGCACAAACTTATCTCGTGCCTTCATTGGTCATGTGCGCGTGGGGCTCTGTAAGGAAGTAGCAGATTTCTTCCGGCTTTGTATTTTCAAATTCTAGCGCACTCGAGCTGGTTTCTCCAAAATTACCTACCCCACCTTTAAAGTTGGAACATTTTAAATGTATTTTCCCTTTTGTCATAATATTACTATTTTAGAGAGGAGTTTGACATTTGCAAACCAATGATTATTGTGTGGGTGTGCATCGAGATTTAATACTTTATTTCCTTAACATCTTAGAGGAATGCTTATATTGTTTTATGTATGTTTTTGTATCTTTAAAGGTGGGGTATGTAATTTATTTCAGAAACACTTTTTGTTATATTCCATGGAATGCTCTTAACATACCGATAGTAATGAATATATTAAATACTTTGACAATAAATACATAAAACAATTTCATCTGCGGAAGCCACAGCGCTGTAAGACCAATCATCTGAGCCGGCCCGGCTAAAAAAACTGGATGGCCTGCCTGCCTGTCAGCCTTCCATCTGTGCACAAACTTATCTCGTGCCCTCATTGGTCATGTGCGCGTTCG
>NW_011369951.1:4868955-4883003 GCF_000735185.1 Notothenia coriiceps
TTTAACAAACGCCTGTTTGAGACTCCTCAGTGCACACAAAAACATAACTTGGAGAAATAAATAAATTCGGATATGTCATTTAAAACCAGCTGGAATATNGCATCGAGATTTAATACTTTATTTCCTTAACATCTTAGAGGAATGCTTATATTGTTTTATGTATGTTTTTGTATCTTTAAAGGTGGGGTATGTAATTTATTTCAGAAACACTTTTTGTTATATTCCATGGAATGCTCTAAACATACCGATAGTAATGAATATATTAAATACTTTGACAATAAATACATAAAACAATTTCATCTGCGGAAGCCGTAGTACTGTAAAAAGCACAACCAATCATTTTAGCCGGCCCGGCTAAAATAACTGGATGGCCTACCTGCCTGTCAGCCTTCCATCTGTGCACAAACTTATCTCGTGCCCTCATTGGTCATGTGCGCGTTTATGTGTGTTGGAGGATGGGCTCTGTAAGGAAGTAGCAGATTTCTTCCGGCTGTGTATTTTCAAATTCTAGCGCACTCGAGCTGGTTTCTCCAAAATTACCTACGCCACCTTTAAGTTATGTTTAAGTTATTGTAATTGTATTGTATTTTTAGTGAAACCATAAGGGACGAGATGCAACCTGTCTTCATATCCATGGCCTCAGTATATACCAGAGACACTTTTGTATTTTATTTATTTATTTTATATTCTTTCCAGCTGAGGAGGATTTTATTGTTGTATTTAATGCACTACATTGTGTGGGACTGTCCTCTGATTATATTCATTACAACAGACAACAGGCCTTTTGTCACCACAGACATTTCGACATGTCATGACACATGTGTTATTAATTACCTTAATAAAGGTTTCCCTTGTGTTTTGTTTTCTAGCTCCAGGGCCATGGTATTGTGCTGGCTCATTGGCAGAATAAAACAGAGCCATTATTATTTATGTGAATTACACCTGCATTTCCCCTACTGTGACAAGTGAAAACATCAGCTGCAACAACAAAAAAAGAGTCAAAAGCAGCAACGTAACTGGTTTTCATCCTTAACAATGTATATTTAACAGTAATTCGATAATTGTCTACAAGATTGTTGTCGTATGTGTCTTGATTCCTCACCCTCTCAGACACTGTGTTCTGTAGCAACTAAGAAAAATCAGAAACCTTGATGAGGTGTTTAAATGCATCTTTATCCAGGTTTTCTACAGAGATAAGCTGTTTAAATGGGAAAGCGTAACCTGGATAATCCAAAAAACAGAACGTAACAGCAATCCAAAAGTATGTTACAAATGAAAGTCTAGTATTTAAAATATTGCCTACTTAAAATATTGAAAGTAAAAGTACTCATCATGCAGAATGACCCGTTTCAGAACAATGTGTATATTATTACTCAATATTATTAAATATGCATGTTTGTGAAAGCGTATTCAGTTTTGGGATTTTGATTAATGAGGCATTAATTATTCATGACTTAATGTTGCACGAATAGAGCTTCTTTTTTTTTTTTTTTACTATATACAGTACACCATGGGTTTCATAAATGTAATTATTATCTTAACCTATAATAATACATTGTGATTGTTATGTGCCTGCAGTTGGTGCTTGTGTGTCTGTGTGCTTTTGTGTGTGTGTTTCTCTCCCTCCCTGATTGTCTCCAGGTGCAGCCTCTCCCCCAGGTGCTCCCAATCCCCATCAGGGCCTCCTTAAAGGAACTGAGGAAGGCTGCAGGTCTCTCTCCTTCTCCTCTGGCTGCATGTGTGCAGCATGGCTCCATCTCTGTGTGAGGCCTGTATATTTGTGAATTGTTAGGAGTTGTGTTCCTGTATCTTTGGTACCTTAGTTTACTTTAAAAGTTGACTGGTGAGCCCGTTTTCTTTTTGTCCATTAAAACCTCAATTTGTGACTTCAGAGATCCGTTTCCTCTCCTTTTTCTCTTGCCCGGTAATTTTATATTTTGTTACTTCCCTTAGCCCAGTAGGGAATGTAACAAATGGGGACTCGTCCGGGATTTGAGACAATGAGAGAGTATTTGTTTGTTGTTTGGTGGTGAGCAGTAGTATAAGTGTAGCATTGGCTGAAGTCTCTTACTGTTGAACAGCTTCCTCAGTTTAGATAGGGGAGTGTCTAGCTGGGCTGAATCAGTCCTTCCTTCAGACACTAATTTTTAATTTTGCCTTTTTTATTTTCGGGGTAATCCTGGGTGGGGATTTATTCCCTGTTGGGGGCAGGCGATTCAGGGTTTCGGCCGCTGATGTTTGCCTTTTTTAAAATCGCCTCGAGCCCGGCACGCTCCAGAAGATAGTTAGGTGAGTTTGGTAGGCAGGATCTGGGGAAGTTTGTTAAAAAAAAATAAAAAATTATAAGTAGCCGTTAAGGATGGCTTTTATTTTGGAGCAGTTTGTGTCCAGTCCTACTGTGGGTCAACTAGACTTGTGTAGGAAGGTTGATTTGCGGTTAGTTGCTGAACATTATCACATTTCTGTCTCCACTGCTCTTGTTAAAAGTGAACTCAAGGCTACTGTGCTAACTGGACTAGTTGAACAGGGGGTTTTGAGTTTGCCTACTTTGGTGGAATCTCCTGGCACGGTGGCCGGGGCTGTAGCAGCAGAGTCTTATGATGGAGGCCGCATTGGTGTTACTCCTGGTGTTAAGAGTGCTACGGAACAGGCAAGAATTTTCACCATACCTCAATTCGACTCGTTTTCGGAAGGATCCTCACCTACGGGGTCTAAATTAGATGCTAAGGTAAAAGTGCGTATGGCTCGTCTCCAGTGTGAGAGGGAGGAGCGAGATAGGGATTTTCAGCTCAGGAGGGAGCTGGAGATCAGGAAGCAGAGCTGGAGATCAGGAAGTTGGAGTTGGAGGCAAACACTGCTGTCCGGATGCGTCAATTAGAGATTCAGGCAGCTGGGGTGGGTGATTCTGCCGTTACACCTTCTGGTCCTGCTGCCACCTTTGACGTGAGTAGGCATATTTCTTTGGTCCCTGTGTTTCGTGAATCAGAGGTGGAAATCTACTTCGGTGCATTTGAGCGCATTGCTGCTGCTCTGCACTGGCCAGAAGATGTGTGGGCTACTCTTTTACAGTGCAAGCTAGTCGGAAAGGCTCAAGAGGCTTGCTCTTCTCTTTCTGTCGAGGATAGTTTGGTGTATGAGAAGGTTAAAGGTGCTATTCTCAGGGTATATGAGCTTGTGCCTGAGGCCTACAGGCAACGTTTTCGCGGCCTGGAGAAAACTCCTGGCCAAACGTATGTGGACTTCGCGAGGGAGAAGAAAGTCCTCTTTGACAGGTGGTGTAGAGCTTGTAAAGCTGATGACATTACTTCAGTGTGTGAGCTGTTGATGTTGGAGGAGTTTAAAAACTGTGTACCGGAGCGTACGGTAGTTTGTCTTAACGAGCAGAAAGTAACTACCCTGTCAGCGAGGCTGCCCACTCTGGCAGACGAGTTCGCACTGATACATAAGAGCGTTTTTTTTCAGCGGGATACTTATCGTAGAGCTCCTGACAATTACGTTCCCTGTGCCAGTGTTCCAGTGTTGGAGCCCAGGCTAAACAGAGCTTGTTTTTTTTGTCATGACCCAGGTCATGGGATAGCAGACTGTGCAGCTTGGAAGAGAAAGCAGACAGCGGATGGCAAGCACCCAGAAGGGGTGGGATTGGTTACAATCCCACCCCGGTGTTGCGAGACAGTGGTGGCTCACAGTCATTCATCCTTGCCGGTGCCCTGCCCCTGAGTGCTGAGTCTGCCTGTGATGCGAATATGGTGTTGAGAGGTATTGAAATGGGTTTTGTGCCCGCACCTCTTCACAATGTCCATGTCCAGTCTGAACTGGCTACTGGTTTCTTTCCAGTTGCTGTGCTCCCCAAATTTCCTATCGACGGTGTGGATGTCATAATGGGTAATGATATAGCCGGGGGTAAAGTGTATCCTCAGAGCAATTATCCTCACTGTAGGGTTCGTAACAGACGTGTCACACGTGCTCGTTCTGCTTCTCTCCCAGGTCCCGACACTAAGAGATTGTGTTTCTCTTGTCTTGACCCTGGTCATTTAGTGGCGGAGTGTGTGGCTTGGAAGCAGCAGGTGGCAGCTTCCAAGCATTCAATAGTAGGCTTGTGAAGTATAAGTTGAGTGTTCCTGGTAACTGTGGCCAAACACCTGTTTGGTTTTATAGTGTTTGTGTGGGTGGGTGTGTGTGTGTGTTTTTCTCTCTCTCCCTCTGATTTCCCCAGGTGCAGCCTGATTGTCCTCAGGTGCAGCCTCTCCCCAGGTGCTCCCAATCTCCAATCAGGGCCTCCATATAGGACATGAGGAGGGTTGCAGTCGCTCTCTCCTTCTCCCCTGGCTGGATGTGTGCAGCGTGGTGTCCATGTCTCCAGAATATATTTTTTTATCTAGATTTGTTTTGCAAGTTGGCTGGTGAGCCCTTTTTCTTTTTGCTAATTAAAAGACCTGCTTATGGATTCAGAGATCAGTTTCCTCTCCTTTTTCTCTCGGCCGGTTATTTTTTCGTGTTGTTACTTCCCTTTGTGCCCCCGGATCTAAAAGGGAACGTAACAGTCAGTTTTACGTCGCCCCTTCCATTAATATTTTTCATCATTGTTCCACAATGTTTATCATCATGAAATTAGTATCCATATATGTTATACTATAGCCTACTTGCACTGCTTACCGTTTTTATACTTTATGTATCTTAGCATATTCATACACACTGTTCCTACTGCTCACAGGCTGCTGTGTATATTCATACCCCTCACTGTTTATTCATCATTCAATTCATTCTATATTTTATTCTGTAGATTGTGTACATTACTTTTCACTTTACTGCTTGTTGCACTCGTCGGCCCCCTCAGAGTTTTTCCGATGATTCGCCTGTCGGAGCTCAGCCGAAGAAGAAGAAGAAGAGAGCCAAAAAACCGCCTAACGTTGTTGAAATTCCTACGTTAGTGTGGTGGAGCCTCAGCGAAACTGAGGCAAACTAAATATTCTTACGTGTGTACACAATTAGTACTAAACATTATATATTAGCAATATTAGGCAAAAAATTAGCAATTACAGTCTATACATGAATTCAATTTTAAACAATGACGAGTTCTAATCTAAGTTGAAAAACAATAACGGTATAATGTCCATGACTCTGGTTGTTTACGTCAAATAGAANATGGGCATTCACACTTTGTGGAGAGAATTCCCTCTTCTCCTGTAGATACCTGTGGTGGTGGGATTGTTTTATTATTTACTACAGAAACAGTTTTTATCCAACATGTTTAAACGAGGCATCGCTATCATGTATGATACACTCATAAAACAAATCTATCAGTGGCCGAGGTACTCTAGCTGCTGCTTATTGTAATATCAGATGTTATTGTTAAAGGAAGCATGTTTATCTTGTCTTTTGTTCATCAGTCACAGGAAACAGTGTAGAGGGAAAAGACGAGAAGGCCAAAACAGAATAAAGCAGTTTCAACAATGTTTTTGACAAGATGTTCTCGTTTTTAATACCGATGTTCTTTACAGGACTCAACACTCATTGACGTAGTGTAGTTACAGCTCGTTATATTCATACTGAACTAAAACATTTCTATTACTCATTGCGCATTTCATAAAAATGCACGAGTTGTGAATGCAAAAAGTGCATGACAAGATATGTTTACCTTCACATAAAAAGTAGCTAGGTTAATCCTTTAGTAACTAGTACAAATCAATAGGGCAGCATCCCTATGAAGGAAAAACTGGACTTTCTAGTGTAAACATTTTCATTCAATATAAAAATCTATCGAGTAGAAGGAAACGTGTGCATGGGATAAAACCAACAGAAGAGCACCCTTGGGTGCAAATAAAAAATGTTAAAATTAGTTACAGTACTCTTTTTATCTTGTTTAAATATTTTCTAGTTCCTTCAGCAGCTCCCTAAAACTTGTCACGTACCACAAGGACTTCTCCTTAACCTGCGGCCTGATGACATTACCACCAAATCCAATGAAGGCGTCCTGAGGACGAAAGAGAACACTAGTCACAATGTGTTACAAAATATCATCATTCACTAATCAAGCAGGCACTTGCACACAAATGAAACTATGGAGAGTCTTCACTTACAGCAGGAGGGCATGCCTCTAGATCTGTGGCCCCATCTCCGATCATCACCACATTCTCGAAACCATTTTGTTCCTTCAACATACTGATGACTTTCCCTTTTCCACCACCCTCAGCAGTGGGCTGGCTCTCATCAAAGCCAGCATACTCTCCTAAAAAACACATGATTTAATTTAGTAACTTAAAGTGATTCCCCTATAACAAGCTGACAGGTGCATACTGACACAGGTTGAGTCAAAAATATATTTACATTTGTAATGCCTTCCCAATTATCCCTTTAATTGTTTATAGCCTACTGTATGTTTATTTCATGGATATTTCTGTGTTTTCTGGTGTGTAATATTTGTAATCTTGGGGCCTCTTCTCTTTAATGTCTACATGCTACCACTGGCTCAGATAATGAAGAACAACAAAATAAGTTACCATAGCTATGCGGATGACACACAAATTTACGTAACCATTTGACCAGGAGACTATGCTCCAATTCAAACACTGAGTAAGTGCATTGAACAAATCAATGACTGGATGTGTCAGAACTTTCTCCAATTAAACAAAGATAAAACTGAGGTAATGGTTTTTGGAGCCAAGGCAGNTGACACTGTGTGAGATGTCTTTTTTAGCTGTTCTGTCGTCATTTCCTGCGATCTTCTCCATGCAGTCAGTCAAAATGAATGAATGAAAAGGTGTTTCGTTGACTATTTATAGGAAATACACAAACACCCACCATCCATGGACGGCGAGGCCTAAATGGCACCAAAGGATCCTGAACTTTGTAAGCAAACAGANGAATGAAAAGGTGTTTCGTTGACTATTTATAGGCAAATATAGGCGTTACGTGAAGCCCGCAAAAGCTGCACCGCATTTCGAGTCGGTTGTGATTTATAAAGGGAAACCGGCGTAAGAAGTGTCGTACGCACTTTCCTCTCCGGTACGCAATCTTTGGTGAATCGGAAAGTGGTGGAAAATTTATGGACCTATTTTTCGGATTTCTACTACGTAAGCAACCTTGTCACGTGAATCCTACGCACGGCGTTATACATGAGGCCCCTGGAGATCAGACGCAGGTGGGACATCAATTTGTACTTTGGAAAGTTGATGAATTGTAATAAAGAATATTGTGTTTTCTTTCTTTCAGCCAGGAACCATGATCGAGTGGGGTAATTACTGGTAAGGCAGCTTGAATTCAATTTGATAAACTGAACTGTAGTCACAGAGCAGTTGCACTACATGGAACCTTCCTCATTAATACAAGATATTCCACAGGGAGGCACCATTTTGAAGACGAACTGTCATGCTTTCAAGCCAATATTTAAATACAGGTGGAGTTCTCTGTACACTACGGTTCAGAATAATGATCATTTTCTCGAGCAGACCAAAAGGTCAACATTCATCAGTTCTAGCAATGCGGCTGATTGCAATTGATTTAAATGAAGACGTGAACTTTCTGAACACGCCTTAGTTTTCATTTTTTACTAGCTGATTGGACCACTATTGAGTTTTCTCTTGGTCTTTGTACTTGTCAGACTGCCTTACTTTCTAAACCTACTTCATTATATTTCAAAGCCTGTTTTGCACAGTTGTGCCAGTCCATGTCAAATCTTCTGCACCTTTTTCCAGTTAGCACATTTAAGAATAATTCTTTACTTATGTCTGTGTGATTTCACATGTTAACTTAACTTGAACCACTTTAATAACACCCAGCCTTTTCTGCTCTGAGGCTTTACTCTGCCTTTCATTCTATTACAGCACATTTAAATGACCATAAGACAAGAGATCAAGCTGGGACATGGTCATATTTTCCTAAAGCTACTATTCTTGTAATTATTTATCCAGGCTGCATTTGAATAAACCCCTATAGTCAAGAAGATGTCATTAAAGCAATTTTAATATAATTTGTGTAGTTTAAGGTTTAAATGTCTTAAGGAATGGAAACTTTAAAGTTTTGTATCCAGACCGTCATTATGATTTAAATAAGTATATGTTTGCTTTGGGGGAAAATCGATTTTAAAATATTCAACTCACACCAGAGCAGTCATTTCACATGGAATTGGCCAACGTTAACATTTAAAAAAGATGTGATGTTGCAATGGATAATCACAGCTAAGGAAAACGATTGTCATGTACTATACGTTAGCAAAAGTGGCTCAAAGATAATAATAATAATAAAAAACAGACCATAATGCATTCAAAGATGGCGTGGGATACCAAATGTCTCTTGCCGTTCTGCTGTTGTCATGCCAGATGTAGCCTTGACATTCTTTTTCTGACTGGAGTTGTTTTTGTCTGCAGGGCCAGAGCCATCGGATATCGCCAGCACAACAGTGAGGCTGTGGGGGGGTTCTTCTCACAGATCGGAAACCTATACATGGTTCATCACCTCTGGGGTACGGACGCACCCCAGCTTGAGGGGGGATTACACACCGACAGTGTCAGAGTAGACGATCAAGCTAATCCGGAAATCTTTACTTCCACAGAAAATCAAGTTTTGACAACGACTGACAAAGAAATAGTTCTATATTATTGTAAATAATTTGATTCAAAGGCAACTTTATTGTCAAATGTCTGTTTGTGTTACACAGACAGGGGGTTTGAGTTTGTTTGGAGCACAAAAATATTTTCGAACCTGGTCAACTTTCATTTATTTATTAACTCTACTGCACTCATTTATATTCTTTAACATTGTATCTTTAATGACTTAATGTAGTTTAAACTGGTTCAGTTGTAGTGAAGAACCATGTTATAAATATCACTCCATTCAGCAGTTTCTCAGCAGAGTTGTAGTCCCTTGTTTCGTTTTAAGAAAAATCTGTTCAAATTCAACAATAAAAAAATAAAAAAGGACTAGATGAATCTATAAAATACTCCTTAATCCTTAATAACTGCAACAGACTTTACAGTGACTATAAGCGCTCATCAGTGCTATAATGTGTGGTTTGTTGCAGCTTACAAGGACCTTCAGACCAGAGAAGAGACGAGGAACGGCGCCTGGCAGCAGGAGGGCTGGGACGAGGTGGTATATTACACAGGTGAGCACAAAGAAATAGGTTTCTAAACACAAAGTGGTGAGGAAATGTCATATTGTATGTCTGTAGCTTTTATTTCACATGTTTTAAGGCTGTCTTGAGTAACAACATGTTGACCTGGTAGATTATGCTGAACCTGATCAATATCACATGACCTTTAAACAGTCGATCTTTTAAAAAATGTTGTAAGGCATTGAATTAATAAATTGGAAAATATGGCCATTTGTTACCATTTCTAAATCTTTCAAACGTTTTAAAAGATGTGGAAAGTGGGATGAATTGTTGTTTTATGTTACAATATAAAGAGAACACTAACATCTATTTAAAACTGATTGATTTACCAAGTGCATTGCAAGTTGTGTTTAATCTAACTTGCTTTTATGTGGCCTTGTTTAAACGATGTGGACACTGATTTAAATCTTATCACCTTTCTCCAGTTCCTCTCATTCAACACATGGATTCCAGGATTATGATCCCGACTAAGGCTTCCCCGTTGAAGTAAAGTGAGCTGGAAGCTGAAATCCAGGGGCACCCCACCCTCCCCCTCCCCCTTTGAATGTTACATCCATCCAGAGCATCACTATCGTGGTTTCCACCTCCCGTCAGTGCTGCCGAACAACGTCCCTTCTCTTCTCCCTCCTTTGTTACTTCAAAATGTCACCAGGACCGAGGAGGCAACAATGCCCACCATTTATCAGCTGTTGAAATATTCAAAACCACTGACGGATGCACAACATCCCTTTTTTTTATTTATTTTTTTTTTAGTTCAGGTGCAGGGTGAGTACATTTGGCTGATTTAAACCTCCTGATGCTCACGATGTCCAAAGTCTGGTGCCACATTTAAATCTGGGCCGTGCAGAGAGCTCATCTCTAAGTTTAGAAACAACCAAAGTTACTTGAAAAGACGTGCAGCTGTGTTGACAGATAGAAAAAATAGTGTTGCTGAAGCTCACTGCACAATGCAGGAGCTATTTATTTATTTAATGTAAATTTGGAGCGGTTATATTGGCGTGCTGGGGAGTGGCACTTTGACATTGCAGAGTGAAGTGAAAACGTCTTCATCTTTCAAGAAAACTGTATTTCTGTTGCATATCATGATAAAACTAAAGTATAAAATTGTGTAACATGTACGTTAATTGAGGTCCTATTATTCAAAAAAAAAAAATGGTAAACTACTCCTTTCTGTTGCCTCTTTGTATGTTCCTAGGTTGTCTGTTATGGTAATGTTTCATGGTGCTGTGTTTGTAGCTACTGCTTTTTTCACGTGAAGACAGCATGCCAGGTTTCAGAAACAGTTTTTATCCAACATGTTTAATACACTCATAAAACAAATCTATCAGTGGCCGAGGTACTCTAGCTGCTGCTTATTGTAATATCAGATGTTTGTTTTATGAGTGTATTAAACATGTTGGATAAAAACTGTTTCTGAAACNTGTAATTTTCAGTCATCTTCACAAGATGACACAAACATACAGATACAATACCCTAAACAAGTATCAAATATAAAAATGCAATATCTTCTTTAAAATGACCTTTACCAGGTGTTCGGTTAATTTAACAGTAATTTAATCTACTCTGTGGGTGGAAAGCAAAAAAAGTGTTGGACAGCGACATGTTGCAGTACAACTTTTGTGAATCATAAAGGCATGCATCCTCATGAGTAAACTACACTTAATCTCCAAATGATTTAAACGTTTTTAAAAGGATGTGTGCTGTAGATATCTTATTCACCAGGAGTCTGCTGCGGATACTTGGCTGACACCCAGGCTCTGAGTCAATGAGGCGTTATAAATCAGGCCTGAATCGGTTACTATGGGGTCGACCCCCGTATCAATACAAGTTCTTTATGCACAACTATTGTATACAAGCAGATTTTTGTCAATGAAACAATGTAAATTAATATGTATAACAAATAAAGGGGATCAGGCAAAAACATACTGGTAAAGCACATTAACTACAGTAGGCCTACTTAGTTGATACATTATTGGGCTAGTTTATTTAAGCCTTTCCTTTAAGTGCCATTTCTTGACTACATTTCAGAGAGGAAATTGTGGGTAACTTTTTACTCCACCACATTTATCTCACAGCATTCAATATATAACAAATAACAACGCGTTTTAACAATTAACAAGTAAAGGGCCTAATAGGCTAATAGCCTACATGTGTCTCCAAAGGACAAACCATGGAAGGCCTACTAATTTACTACACATATTTCCCTTTTTCTTCAGTCATGTTTTGAATCCAGGACTTTAACTTGTAAAAAAGTGTTTCTATACTGGTATTAGTACTTAATAGATGTATCTTCCACCCATTAGATGTCATGTCACTACACACAGTGAAATGCACACTCTTCACTGTGTTTATCAAATGAGTCGTCAGTTGACCGTTGCTGTCGTCATGTAACCGTGCCAACCAAAGTGGGCGGTCCTTCTCCGGCTTCCCTCTGATTGGTGGAGTTCGCAGCGTCCTTCCTCGTCTGTTCCTCATCGCTGAGCCCATTGAAGGATTGGCTAATGCTGAAGCTGCTGTTAGTGCCTTACCAACGCTGCTCCCAACAGTAAGTACGACACTACTTTTCAAAAGTGTTTTAAACATATATTTTTCAATCATACATTAGTGCTGCAGCTTGAGTAGTGTACGGTCACCGCTAAGTGCTTGTGTGTTCACGGACCGGTAACGTTTCTGAATCATGGATGTATGTATATCTGTTGTGCGTTACTTAAATGCGTGAGGACTTTTTATGCAAGTCGCAAGTTATTTTTACGCACAAGCCAATTGCTTGTTTGAAGAATGTATGTATGTAGGTAGGTTTTGTATCGCTCGGTTCTTTGTAGTGTGCCTGGCTCGGGTGATGCAATCTGTGCAAAGGATGTCCATAACAGCCTGTGGTATAGTTTGTTTAGGCAGGCAGACAGACTGCCCAGCCGTAACTCATTGTTGATGGAACACGTGTTTTATTTGAGATCCTTCGATGCAGAAACGTTTGCACATAGGTATTTCAATCAATGGATGGGTTTGCTGCTTCACTGGATAGAAAACATCCAATGCATAAAGGGCTTAGTTTAACAATACCAGTCATGCAGCTGCAGGGGAAATCTCCGACCTTGTGTTGAACCAACTAACTCAGCCCAGGCCCCTGCTAATGACATTAGTTTCCCCCTCAGATGACTTCCTAAAATAGCCTGACACAACTATGCCATCAGAGTACTGATACTCCTGCTGTGTTTTTTAAAATATGTCTCACATATTGTATTTATTTTTCAGCACAATGGCAACACTTTCAGATATGAAGGAAGTCTTCCGGAGAGCAGATGCTGTCTGTTTCGACGTGGACAGCACAGTCATCAAAGAAGAAGGCATAGATGAACTTGCCAAATTTTGCGGTGTGGGGGATGCAGTCACTGAAATGTATGTGTATAAATGCTGTCAACATCACTTTAATGTGCACTGAAAAGTGCCCCAAAATTGAGATTATAACTGTATTTATTTAAATAATTATGCAAATATATTGCTTCTTTCACATTTTAGGACCCGCAAAGCTATGGGCGGCTCAATGTCATTCAAAACAGCCCTGATTGAGCGTCTATCCATCATCCGATGTTCAAGAGAACAAGTGAACAAACTGTTAACAGACCATCCACCCCAGCTGACTCCAGGTATAAGGTGAGTGTGTGAAGTTTTAATGTACATTAAATATAAATGTTCCTAATCTATGGTAAACAACTCTCTCTTAATAAGGTCTCAGTACTTTTTAACTATGTATATAGGGGGTTGAAACAAGCATACCTTAAAGGGCTTTACACGTGAAAAAGTTGACCTTCTTACACAGAAATGTGATCTTGGGTCATGATGGGCTGTCTGTATGTATTTAACGACCATGGTGGCTGACATGGCCGACAGTTAAGTGGGAGTTTATGCAAACTAATGCCATGTGTTAACATTTCAACTCTTTTCTGCTCCTTTGTGCACATGCATTTGTGCTTGCTTTACCTACTTAACAACTCGTTGATGTGTCTGAGTGGTTAATTTCCGAAACTGTCTGGCCACTGTTGATGTAAATTAGGTTTTACTACTGCCTATTGTTCTAAAGTGTACAAAAACAAGGGATGCACAACATGTATATCAAGGCAAATTGTTTTAGTTGACTGGCTCAGATAGAGGAAGACAACAAGAGTACATCTTTTATGTACTGTATTAAAACATGCAAACATTTAGAGAGAGACGGAACAATTTGTATTTGTTGTATCAGCACATAATAATAATGTATGTTAGATTTGTTTAGGTCAACGCTATGGAAATTACAGGTTAGGAACTTAAAAAGGAAATCTTGTTTCATTTCAAGCCTTTATTTACCCAGGTGTATCCCTTGAGATCATTGATCTCTTTTTCAAGGGATACCTGCTACTGTTTATCTTTAAAAAAACCTATGAACACTCCATCCTTCTAATTTGTGTTTTGACAAATGTCCATACATCTTCCCCCAGTGAGCTTGTAGACCGCCTGCACCAGCGTGGCATCAAGGTGTACCTCATCTCAGGGGGCTTCCGCTGCATCGTTGAACACGTGGCCACTCAGCTAAACATTCCTCTTCATCATGTTTACGCCAACCGGCTCAAGTTCTACTTCAATGGTAAGAGCTGACTTTTCTTGTTTTTCATAAGGGCGGAGCATTGTTTTTGTATCAGTCTTGAAGAGGACCTGTTTGAAATAACGATTACCACTCTATCCAAAAGGTATCGGCCTTGATAAGTGGTTGCCATTTCAAATTTGACTCAACCTGTGTCAGTATGCACCTGTCAGCTTGTTATAGGGGAATCACTTTAAGTTACTAAATTAAATCATGTGTTTTTTTAGGAGAGTATGCTGGCTTTGATGAGAGCCAGCCCACTGCTGAGGGTGGTGGAAAAGGGAAAGTCATCAGTATGTTGAAGGAACAAAATGGTTTCGAGAA
>NW_011369951.1:4883043-4894116 GCF_000735185.1 Notothenia coriiceps
GTGAAAAAACAAATAAGAAGGAGAGTGATTTTCACTGATGTGCATTACATCCCATTTCTATAATGTGTCATATATATATATATATATATATATATATATATATATATTATGTACAGTCTATTGTTTAAACAAAACAACTCTGGTTAAAAAAAAGGACTAAACATGTTGATGGTTTATATGATTACTACCCGCAGGAAACCATAGCACATGTATAAAGTTATCCTAAAAGCAAAGGGGCCATCCTGGGGGGCATCAGGCTCATAACTCTTTTCTAGTTGTTAAGCCCCAAAGCCCCCCTCGGCGGGGGCTTTTTTTTTTCTTCTTTTTTACGACACTGTGTCAGGGCATCTTAATATTTAAGAACCTATTAATGTGTTATACCAGATTAACGGGAAGAATCTCAGCTAACTGACGATACAAACCATTTTTACCAAACACAAGTCTCATAAGAAGCATCTAAATGACCCCTGAGCGAAAATGCTAACACACTTTGGCACAGAACTCAAGATAAAAGATACCCTTATTACTTATCGTAGCTGCACATACAAGATATCCGATTAAAGCTGAGGTTCCACAGATTATTTAGGTATATATATCATCACTGAGTGATCCGAACTCTTGATAGGGGAAGCAAACACAGACATCAGAACACGTACCTTTACGTAGCTTTTACGGGAGATCGTCTCACCGTAGCTGTCAATCTGATCAAAAGACTTGTTCAATGGCATTAAAACAAGAAAAAACGCGGCTGAATCGGTTAATCCATAGGTTGATAATGTTTCTGGGTGATCATTTTTTTAATTTATAATCCATAATTCCATTTTTATGTAAAAATCGGAGAGTAAAAGTTAGCTGCTAATGGTAGCCACCAGAGTTATCGCAGCTTCCGGTCTTGGCTATGCGGCAGTCTCACACACACACATGACCAAATAAGGACTATGTGGGAGTTCCCCTCGATTCCATTGGCTCTGACGGTTAGAAAGATATGTCAATCAGCAAAATCGACCAAGGGGGCCAGAGATATGGAAAATCCACCCAAATGACCCCAGAAGTGTTTTTTTTTTGCTAAATCTCTCTAAAAATGTCAAATCTCACTTGTTTTGCATCAATCTTGATACAGCGTACTTATTATATGTTGTACTTTGGATTCCTAAAGCTTTTAGTCTACCATCCCATCATTCAAGGGTGGTTTTCACTATAAGTAATTGTTTTTTTTTGGACNCTGCAGGTAGGATTTCATTGGAAATCTCAAATTTAAAGTTCCACCAACACCTCGTAAAGAAAACTGAATAACCCATAATAGCTCGTTTTCATGCATACAAAAGTCAACATTTAAAAATAACAATTTGCCAAGTAATGGCCAAGTATTACATTTGTCACATGACGAATACGTTTATTTCCCAAACATCAAACTAGTCTTTAAAATGTAGAGCTTTTATCTGAGGTGCGTTGGCTTTAATTATGCTACGATTTTACATTTTGACAGTATTCAAAGTTTCTATTATATGCTTTTCTACTTGAAATGTAGCTGATTTAACTCAACTCATCAGAAACCTGAATTGAATTAACTATGGATAAACAACAGTTTCTGACAGTTTTGACTCACTTACCACATCACAGCTAAAATGATGTTTTCCAACGTCACTGTACTGTGATAAATGTGCTTACTTCCAAGATGAGGTTCACGTCGGTGGTGAGGGCCTGCACTCGGTGGAAGCTGGCGACGAGGCTGAGGGGCAGGAAGCCCTCCTGGTCCATCTTCCTCCGCAGGAAGAAGTCCCGCTCCAGGTTGTCCAGGCTGAAGTAGTACTCACTAAAGGGGGCAGGAGAACAGGGACACAAATCAGCTGTTTGTAGACGACTCCTCACATCTTTCACTTTAAAATGTCCCTGCTTTACGGAAGCACAAGAGAGCAGTAAGGGAAAAATGAGAACCCAGTCAGACCAGGAGCAGAACAAATGAAAAGAGTATTAAAAACATTTTGTGGAAACAGGCATTGCCACATTGAAACAATACCTCCCAAGGAACCCCTAATCAAAAGCAGAATATTTGACAGGATTTCAAAGCCTCCAAGTAACTTGATAGAGATTTAAACTGAAGGGGGCACTGAGTGCACACGAGGAAAATGTTATGCTACTGCAGTTCAGCTGTCTCAACACATGGGGAAGTGTCTACATCTGCCAAACTGACTGCTGACCTGTTGTTGATGGGTAAGGGGTTTCATTTAGAAGGAGACAGTCGTTTTGGAAAATGTTATCTGAGGTTGTATGTAAAATAAGTTAGATTAATCATAACCACCGAGGTTAATAAGCAGCAAGGACCTTTAGAACTTTAAATAACTTCTAGGGCCTTTTTTCTAACTTGACTGAGTTCAAAAAGCTTCCAAAACAGATGATAAGCTTGTATCCTAAACTCTAGTTGGTAAAATGATGTAGCAAAGATTTGGGTTAAGATGATTTAATCTGTCTCACACTACAATAACTCATCAAATAAATATATATGTATAAAGTTTTAAATGTACTTTGATTAGAACAGTGATTGTTCACTTGTTCACAGTTAGATATGGCTTTGTCACGTATCGGTTTGCTTAAATGCTGAGATCAGAGTTGTGAAAGGTTATCTTCATTGATGTTCTTCAGAGAAGAGACATGAAGATCTCATCACTTCATCAGCACGTCTGCAGGTAGGATTTCATTGGAAATCTGCTCTGAAAATCTCAGACTTCAAAAACCTGCTACTACTAAAGAACGTGTTGTTCCCATGTTCAGTGTTTCAGCACTGCCTCTGTCTGACTTCTGTAAGAGAAGGAGCCAAACTTACATCTGCCTCTTGATGTAGTCCTTCAGATGGTCGTGGTCCACGGAGAAAAGGTCGTTGCTGCTCATGTTGTCGTAGTAGTAGGTCACCGTGTTGCCAAACTTCTGGCCGCAGGAACCGTCTTTCATGTCGTAGGACTTGTAGCCGTAATGGTGGTCATAGTGGCCTTGAAAGGACAGAAAAAGACAGATTTAGTAGTGGTCGTTAAATATTTTTTTTAGTTTCCTGAAATATATAACATACAAAATGTCCTGTATTCTGTCTATAAGTGAAAATACCACATGATCACATCACCACATGCAAAAGAATCCTAATGCTGCATGTGGTTCTATTATATTTGAAACGATGTTTAAAAATTCCCTTCAAATGAAACTGATATATTTGGCATTGACTATATTTACTGTATTCTGAGATGCTGTTGCTCGTCCTTAAGGGGACAGGAGGGACGTTAAGCTGGACGTAATGGACAATTACTTTATTTCAAACTACTCAGTTTATTTTTTAAACTTGGCTTCCCTCTTAAAATAAAAAAGGAAGAAGTGCTTTCACCATCTCAGTCTGGAGCTTGGTTTTGTGAAAGAGGAGGCTGAAAATCGAGACCGTTAATAGGAAAATAAAGAAGAGGGAATAGAGTAAGAAAAGACAATGTGTATAAAAAGAGTGAAACACAGCGAGGGAAGAAAACCTGCCAAAACTAACAGGCCTTCGGGGAAACCCGCTTCTGCTGCTGGATCCAACATGCCTCAACTCTTTCCAACACTCACTGCTTGTTATTGCACTTTCTGTTTTCTCTGTACCCTCCGTGGGGCCAGCAAGGGTAGACAACCACCCAGTTTGAGAGCAGAGTCAGCCAAAACATTACCAAAACAGAATATGTCAGGTTTAAAATACATTGATTGATGCTGATACATTGATGCTACTCTCATGTCTGTGTGCTATGAAGCTTTAGTCTTCAGTAGGTGAAATGTGTGAATACACATTGCAGCTTGTTTGTTTTATCCAGGGAAGTTATTGCCCTTCAGCTGCACAGCATGTACCAGTTATAGCTTCCCAAAGCCACAACTTGTTGTTTCATATCTTTAACCATTCAAAAGCAACAGTGTCATGTGTCTGATTGCAAGAAACTGTGATGGTCCTACTAAACATTTTTTCTTACCAGTAAGATATTAACATATTAACCCCACTGTTTGTAGGGAATTACAATACCATTCATTATGACTGCTGAACAATACAACTTCAGGGCTGTAATTGATTGAACTTATTGTAGCCATTAATCCACCAATTATTTCCTATATTAATAATTAGTTTTATTTGACATCCAAATCTCCATATTTGAGAGACCGAAAACAATTATTATTATTTTTTTAATCAGGCCAGAGAGTGCCTTTATTTGTAGATGCAGCATTGAAAGGGGGGACAGAGGGGGGGGACAGTGCTTGATGATCTGCAGACCTGGCAGTCTGAGCACTAATCACTGAGCTATCCTGTGGCTATGAAAACGTACTTGCTTAAATGCTGAGATCAGAGTTGTGAAGAGTATCTTCATTGATGTTTAGTCAGAGAAGAGACATGAAGATCTCATCATCTCTACAGCACGCCTGAAGGCTACATTTGACCCATACATCTCCAAATGAGGTAAGAGACATTTTTATTTGATTATGTTTAACAAAAATAGCCATAAGCTAACTACTAAGATTATGCGTATATGACTTTTCATCCTGTGTGTCAGTTCGTACAAACCTTATCCATCTTACCTTATCTCACTCTACATTCTTAATGTTTGAGTGTCAACATCAAAATGACACATTCTTTATCATTTGTTACACTGTCGAGTAACTAAAATGGTACTAAAGAAAGTCTCTACTCCTAACCAACGCACACAAAATGAGGAAATTCTAACCTCCACATTTATATAAAAAAAAAGAGAAAAAAAGAAAGAAAGTTACTTTTTTTACATCTATTGTTGTATTACTCAGTTCTATTTAACATTTGTTTCTATAAGTATGAAGAAAAACCCCCACACATACCTCTTCCTCTGCCTCTCCCCCGGCCTCTCCCTCTTCCACGTCCTCGACCTCTGAACCCTCCTCGGAAAGGTGCTCCCTCGCTCTTCACGCTGGACACCTCGTCGTGGTCGTCACGCCACTCCCGCTCGTACTTTTGACTGTGCCAGTCTGCAGGGAAACAAACAGCCTTTAGCACAAACACAGCAGCAGAGTAGAACAAAACCACTGTCAAATCGTTTTGGCAGAATTGTCTGCATAACTATTGCTGATTTTGATCAAAAGAAGGTTACTTTTAACTTGAAATCTTGCATATCAAGATAGAATCTCCTCTATGCTACACACACACTTCCTTTCCTTGATAAATGTACATTTAAAGAGCAGGGTTATCAAAGCAGAAGCAGATCGGTCCACATCCTGCTGCTGAGTCATGCACACCGTCTCAACCAGCTAAAGCAGTAATGTCTCCGATAGATCAAGCAGATGCAGTTATACCGACATATCCTGTACAACCAATTTAAATCTGCTGTCACAAGTCAAACAGTAAAACTAGAGTCAATATCTCCTGGCATTTAAATCTTCGTGTTGAACCAGCTAGGTAAGGTTATTTCAGTTGTATTGGTTTGCTTAAATGCTGAGATCAGAGTTGTGAAAGGTTATCTTCATTGATGTTCTTCAGAGAATGAAGACGACATGAAAGATCTCATCACTTCATCAGCACGTTCTGCAGGTAGGAATTTCATTGGAAATCTCAAATTTAAAGTTCCACCAACACCTCGTAAAGAAAACTGAATAACCCATAATAGCTCGTTTTCATGCATACAAAAGTCAAAATTTAAAAATAACAATTTGCCAAGTAACATTTGAAAACCTTCGAATCAGACTTTGGAGTTTAATTTTTTACTTCAGGCTCACAGATTGTCATATCAAAAAAGTTATTTAAACTAAAGCCTGGCTCAATATAAGTATATTATTTTTGTAATAATCAAAATCAAACACTACATATTGCTTCACCGCTGTTCCTCAGACTTTTTTTAAAAAGGGACAAAGAAAAAAACCCAAATGCTCTCACAATGTAGAGCAGAAAATGTTCCATCTTCTTTACATGTTGGGGCCGTCCACTTCTCGTTGATGGTAAAATAAAACCGTAGACCCTAACCGTGACAGTAAATAATAAATCGTAGGTTAACCGCGCAGAAGGAGCTCACCTTGATGGTGGCGTACTCGGGATCGCACGTGTCGTCCCACAGGTCCCGCTCGTAGTAGAAGAGCCCGTCGTTGATCACTTTTCCGAGCTCGCAGGTCAGCTTGGAGCGCGAGGTGTGGTGTCCCGTGCGGTCGCCCCCCGGGTGTTTCCTCAGGTAGGGCGGCGTCTGAGTCACGATCAGGATCTTGTTGACGTCTTGGTCGTCGATCTCGCCGTCCGTATCATCGTCCGACCAATCGGTGAAGGTGTTGCGCCGTCCGTCAATCTGCTCCATCTCCTCGTCGAACATGAAGTCCAGCTCCTCCGGTTCGTCCGGCTCCGCTCCGTCCTGATCACAGATAAACATTTAGAGAGACATTGTTGGAAGCCAATTACATGCTTTGACTTTTTGATCACCATATTGGATTACTTTCAAGATGTAAAATAGTGTATTAGCTAACAGAATAAGATGATTTGAAATGACAAATACACAGTGCAAACTGAAAGACTTAATCGTCAGAATTGATCCTCAGAAAATCCCAAAAAACAAATAAATATGATAATCAATTAGTCAATAAGAAAAATATTTTGAACATTTCAAATGTGAGGATTTACTGCTTTTCTCCAATGTTGCTCTTGCTAATTGAATAACTGAGCATTTAAACTGTTGTTCAGATAACTTATCAATGTATCGCAATTACCACAATAAAAGACTGATCGAGGAAAATAATAAAAGTGAGGACGAAACTATTAGTTGCAGAACTTCTGTTTTTAGAGGAATGATGATCAAGAAGCGTATTCACCTTAGTTCCTGTGGTGGCGGGGGAGGGCGAGGAGCCGGGCTGAGGCAGCAGGCAGCGCACCAAGTCCTCCTTTTCCTTCGGCTGCTGCAACGAGGGGGCCTGCATCAGTGAATCAACACCGAGCACACAGGAAGAGGAGAGAGCAGGCATGTGAAGACGTGAATGGATGGGGAAATAATACCAGCATGACAAGTTAAATATACCATGAGGAAAAGGTTAACTCATAATTGGTAGTTTTCTAAAAATCATGAAAAAACTTTTAAAAAATAAGAGAAGAAAAGGATAAATTGTGTTGAATGTTTATTGAGGTGGTTAAAAAAAGTCTGAATGAGAAAATGGAATTGATTTGCTGGGTAAACAATGCTCAATGGCTATATGCCAGCATTAGTGTGTTTCTTTCTTTAAAAAAACTTTAAATTATCTATTTCTTTTGAGGAAAAGTAGACTATTCAATTTGCACCAATATTAAAACAATCAGAACTAAATAATGACTTCTTGACATGTTTTTAAATGTTAAGATTTCTTTATATTTCTGCAACATATCTGCTCAAATCATCAGTGTTTTAAATCAGGATTTACAATAAATTCTGTCAAGTTTTAAATGTACTGTGATTAGAGCAGTGTTTGTTCACTTGATCAAAGTTAGATATGGCAATTTGTTTAATTGGTTTGCTTAAATGCTGAGATCAGAGTTGTGAAAGGTTATCTTCATTGATGTTCTTCAGAGAAGAGACATGAAGATCTCATCACTTCATCAGCATGTCTGCAGGTAGGATTTGATCTGCTCCGATAATCTCACAAATGTAATGTTTCACCAACACCTTGTGAAGCACACTGAATAACCCATAATAGCTTGTTTTCATGCATACAAAAGCCAAAGTGTAAAAATAACAATTTGCCAAGTAATGGCCAAGTATTAAATTAGTCGCATGTCGAATACGTTTATTTCCCAAAAATCAAACTAGTATTTAAAATGTAGAGCTTTTATCTGAGGTGCGTTAGTTTTGAATTATACTACGTTTTTACATTTGACAGAATTGATTTTAAATCCTGATCATTTGAGCAGATTTGTTGCATATAGAAAACAAAGATTGTTAGTTTAAATTAACACTACCAGATCAGAGATAGGTGTGTCAGATGGGATAATACAATATTTACAGTGAGCTGTACAAGTGACGTGAAAACCTTTAAACTATCTATTTCTTTTGAGAAAAAGCAGACCGTTTTAATATTGGTGCAAATTGAATTATCAGAACTAAATGATGACTTCTTGACATGTTTAAAAAAGAAATGGATTTCTTTATAAAGTTAATAGGCACTTTTTTGTGACATTACAAACAAGTTTTTGCTGGCAAGTGGCCAAAAAGCATTATGGTCAATGTGAAACCAAACAATGGAAACTTGGATGGAACAATGTTATGAGTGAATGAGGCGGACCCTCACCTTCTCTGCGCTGGCCTTGGGTCTGGCTGGGGAGGGTCTGGGCCTCTTCTTGACCTCGATCCAGCACTCGGAGTCCAGGTCGGGGAGGCTGGCGGAGAGGCCCTTGGGCATCGTCTTGAGGTTGGAGGTGTCTAAATCAGTCTTGCTGTGTTTCCTCACCGGTGTTGAGGACCTGGGAGAGCCTGCAGCACACAGAACATTTCATATGATTACTTCAAGTGTTTATATTTTTGTTGCTTAAAAACAAATACTTTACTGACTTGATTTCAGATTGAGGCAAATGTTAAAGCAGAAATCGGAAAAACTAAACTTGAATTTTCTATTTTAATCCAAATTTTCAGTTTCATTATAAGAGTTTAAGAGTAGATCAGACAGCTCACCTCTGGGCTCATCAGCCATCTGTCCTCCGGATAAATCCGGCGCATTTGATGAGATGGGAGAAATCTGTTTGGGGTTGGTTGAGCGACAGCATGGCCAAGTCCCGGGAGGGGCCACTGCCTCTGGGTCCACCTTCCGACGGATCTTCCCGTCAATTATCTCCACTTCCCTGGACACTGCCCTTTAAAGCCTGTTAGGAGAGACGATGGTCCAAGTTAGTCTAGCATTAAACAACAGAGATACGGTACCGCATGAAGGATCGATTGTATGTCAAAGGATATGAAGTGAACTACGTTTGTGTTCAGTGCCGTCTCAAGCATGACTCAACATTTTCATAAATGCATTAAGGACATAACATTCTTCTTTCATAAGAAAATCCTTTAATGTTCCCACCAAACACTCGTAAAGAACAGTGGATAACCATAATAGCTTGTTTTTCATGCACACAAAAGCCAAAAGTGTAAAAATAACAATTCCCCAAGTAATGGCCAAGTATTAGAAATTGTCAACATGTCAATAAGTTTATTTACAAATATCAAACTAGTCTTTAAATGTAGAGCATTTTATCTGAGGTGCATTGGGTTTCGATGATACTAACGTTTTTTAACTTTGACCGAGTTCAAAAAGCTTCAAAACAGATGATAAGGCTTGTACCACTGAACTCTAGTTGGTAAAATGATGTAAGCAACAAGATGTGGTTAAGAGGATTTACATCTTTTTCACACTACAACAAAACTCATCAAATAAATATATAATGTATAAAGTTTTGAAAATGTACTGTTGATTAGAGCAGTGTTTGTTCACAGTTAGATATGGCTTTGTCCACATATTGTTGCTTAAATGCTGAGATCAGAAGTTGGTGAAAGGTTATCTTCATTGATGTTCCTTCAGAGGAAGAGACAGCTGAAGATCTCAATCACTTCATCAGCACGTCTGCAGGTAGATTTCATTGGAAATCTCAATTTAAAGTCACACCAACACATCGTAAAGAAAACCTGAATAACCCCATATAGCCTTCGTTTTCATGCATACCAACACCAGTCAACAATTCTAAAATAACCAATTTGCCAAGTAATGGCCCAAGTATTACATTTGTCACAATGGCGAATACGTTTATCTTCCGCAAACATCCAAATAGCTCTTTAAAATGTAGAGCTTTTATCTGAGGTGCATTGGCTTTAATTATGCTACGTTTACATTTTGACAGTATTCAAAAGTTTCTATTATCATGCTTTTCTACTTGAAATGTAGCTGATTAACTCAACTCATCAGAAACGGTGAATTGAATTAACTATGGATAAACACAGTTTCTGACAGTTGACTCACCTTACCACCATCACAGCTAAAATGATGTTTTCCAACGTCACTGTACTGTGATAAATGTGCTTACTTCCAGCCTGAGGTTCACGTCGGTGGTGGGGCCTGCCTCGGGTGGAAGTGGAGACGAGGCCGAGGGGCAGGAAGCCTCCTGGTCCATCCCTTTCCTCCGCAGGAAGACATCCCGCCGCCAGGTTGTCCAGCGCTGAAGTAGTACTCACTAAAGGGGGCCCAGGAGACAGGGACACAAATCAGCCTGTTTCGTAACGACTCCTCACATCTTTCACACTTTAAAATGCTCCCTGCTTTACGGAAGCACAAGAGAGCATAACGGGAAAAATGAGAACCAGTCAGACCAGGAGCAGAACAAATGAAAGAGTATTAATAAACATTTTGTGGAAACAGGCCATTGCCACATTGAAACAATACCTCCAATGGAACCCCTAATCAAAAGCAGAAATAAATTTGACAGGATTTCAGAACGCCTCCCAAGTAACTTGATAGAGATTTAAAACTGAAGGGGGCACTGAGTGCACACGAGGAAAATTGTTCAGTGCTACTGCCAGTTCACGCTCTCAACACATGGGGAAGTGTCTACATCTGCCAAACTGACTGCTGACGTGTTGTTGATGGGTAAGGGGTTGTCATTTAGAGAGACAGTCGTCGTTTGGAAAAATGTTATCCTGAGGTTGTATGGTAAAATAAGATTGAGTTAACCATCACCACCGAGGTTAATAAGCAACACAGGACCTTTCTAGAAATTTAAATAGACTTCTGGGCCTTTTTCTCTAACATTGACTGAGTCTCAAAAAGCCTTTCCAAACAGATGATACCAGCTTGCATCCCTAAACTCTAGTTGGTAAAATGATGTAGACGCAAAGATTGGTGGGTTAAGATGTTTCACATCTGTCTCACACTGACAATGAACTCATCAAATAAGATATATACTGTACTAAGAGTTTTAATGTACTCTTGATTAGAACAGTGATTTTCACTTGTTCACCAGTCTAGAAATATAGGCTTCGTCAGTATCGTTTTCGGTTTGCTTAATGCTGAGATCAGAGTGTGAAAGCGTTATCGTTCATTGATGTTCTTGCAGAGAAGAGACATGAAGCATTCCATCAC
>NW_011369951.1:4894161-4899770 GCF_000735185.1 Notothenia coriiceps
TGAGGACCTGGGAGAGCCTGCAGCACACAGAACATTTCATATGATTACTTCAAGTGTTTATATTTTTGTTGCTTAAGGCGAGACACCCCAGGTGAATAGGGTAATTTTTTTAACTTAAAGGTATCAGCTAGAAATTTCTCCAGTTAATTACTTACAATAAGGCAATTGTCTTTTGTATTACAAGTTTTCTGAAATAGCATGTTTAAATATGCAAATTAGCCATTATCTCATCAAATATGTGCATATTTTAACACATTTCAGGAATCGAAATCTGAACTTTGGATAAAGCCAGGTTAAAAATTCTTGTTTTATTTTGTAGTCATATTAGTATCTAAGGCTTTTACAAAAGGGATTTTGGATATCTCTTTTTATCACTCCATAAATCAGAAAATACTGTCAACAGCCCTAAAATATCAATTTTTGCCATGTTTTTAGGTATACAATGTTGTATAATTCAGGCTATGAATGATATATGAACAAACCCTTCTGTAAAAGCCTTCATAATATTGATAGGAATATAACTGGAAGGCTTGGTGTGTCTACGTGCTACTGAAGTTGAAATTTTGAACTCAGAGTAGGAGAAAAAACTCATTTTGAGAAAACGACCTTTAAAGATTGCAGCGAGGCGCTAGCTAAACCCTCCTGTTCTTTGGATGACAGCTTGCGCCTCGACGCACTCCGTGAAGGTATTTCATGTTCGGGGTCATTTGTTTTTTGTATAATCTTGCTTCGTGCAAGGGATAATTGTTGTCATCTTCTCTGTAAACTTTTTTTTTTCGCCGTTCTTTTGCCATTTTGAGATTTACATTTCTAGCGGAAAGCTAACCAGGAAGTGTTTTAGCACACCACGTGACGCATCTGAACGAATCACGTTGTCTGAAATTGACACCAGCCAATGAGATTTCTTTCTTGGTTTAAGACCCCTTTGTGCTTTCACGATTGGTTGCTAAAGGGGTCTTAAACCAAGAAAGAAATCTCATTGGCTGGTGTCAATTTCAGACAACGTGATTCGTTCAGATGCGTCACGNTACTTTCGAGGCGAGCCGCAACGCGTCTCAAACAAGCCTGAAGTCTTTCAAAGACGGCGAAGTTGTGAAAGAAGCATTCCTGGAGGCTTTTTGGAGACAGTAAAAACAGTAGCATTTCAAACAGGTTTTTGTGAGTTTTAGTTTATTTGAACTTATTCATTATAATTATTGTACAAAATGGTATAAGAATGCAAACTTAAAACGATAGTCTATCATTTCAGGTTAACTAGTGTTTCTTGCATCCTATTTTAGGCATTTCTTTTTAAACTCTATTGAAATGCAACAAAAAAAAGGTTTGATTCTATTAATTGTCTTTTTTTTATAAATTGCACTTTGGCAGTAGATTCCTGTGTAGCTTCAGACCTGAGTTGTCTTATTAGTAAGCCTAATTTATACTTTTGTAGCAACACTATTTTTATATAATGGCAAAGAAAGGGTTCAGTCTCTTTTCTTTTTTTTCCTGTGTCATGTGGTAGCACTGTTCAATGTTTCTTGAAAACATTACCCACTGTAATATGTGACGTGTGAATAAACTCCAACTCTGTAACAACACTGTTTTGTAACTTCAGTTAAATACGTGTGTGTAGATTAGAAAGAAGTAAGAAAGGATCTGCAGTATTAATCGTACAAAGGTCAGTTTTATACAAGTAGAAGTGTGTATTTACCTGGTAGTAGGCTGTCAGTTATGGCTACGCCTCTATTTGGACTGGTAGATCTCGCTAGACTGGCAACTTTAAAAGTAGCTCTGTTCAAAAAAAAGGTTGGGCACCCCTGCACTACAGGATGTACTTTCAGGGTTTTTGACTCTGCAGACCGTTTACATGCATAAAAACCTTCATAACACACAAGGGGACGGGTAATAACCAGAAAAGCATGACATGGGACCTTTAAGATACCTGAATTGTATTTTGAACAAGGACTCCAGGACAAATGTTATACACAAGACCAGTTTATTAGAAAAACAGAAAAGTGACATGCATGGTAAATGGACTATCCATTTTGAATCAAGTCTTTACAAAGTCACACATTCACTGTTTCAGGATCCATCGACTGCACAGGGCTGGGATCAAACTGACAACCTTCAGATTGAAAGACAACTTCAGTCACGATTGTGTTAGCTTTTAGCATGACACTTCTTTTTCCTTGTGAAGCTGTGGGTAGAAGGAAGCAAAACCATTCAGAAATATATCAATCACAGCATGAAATTATAAATATTTGACTGGTTGTTGTGCAGAATTAAAATAGAAAATCAAATATCAGAAAAGCACCAACATGAATATTGGCAGAGCAGAATCTAGTATTTCAAAGATTATAATTGTACTGTTTCCTGCACAGCTGGATGAGGCCGAGAAGCACTCACCCAGTTATTAGGCAGAAGTCAGAAATACTTTTGCATGGTGTCTGACTGTAGCCAACACAGAACAGCTGGAACAGAATTCGTCCATGCCTCAGTGTGACTTTTATTTATACTTTGTCGTTACATAACATACCATCATCAGGCCTTCACAATCCGGACGTCAGCCATGTTTCATTGGGCTGTGGTGATCAGCTGCGTGCATTACTCCACTCCTCCACAAACACGCCTTCTAAGAAATGCTGGAAGAGGAACAAGGGATATTAGGGACTATGATACATTTTCTGTTGACAAATTAGTGTATTCTCACACATATGTACTATTAGGACATCTTTTGATATGGACATTTGTAATATATTGAGCTGGAGGAATGGGATTATACCATGGATTGTATATGGATTATACCCACGTTTTTTAAATTGTGTATTTAACATCAATATCAGTGAGTTTCTCTGAATATTAACTATATCCCCTAGCTCTGTAAATGACTAAGTTCTACCTACGATTGCTACAGAGAGTAGTGCTCATCATTTAATTTATCAAATAAAATAAAAAAACATTCTAGAAACGGCTTCATAAAACGCAAAAAATAAAATAAAATCTATTTTTTTATTATTTATTAAGTGGACTTGGTTTGTTGCCGACTCCATTAAAAGGTGGGGTAGGTAATTTTGGAGAAACCAGCTCGAGTGCGCTAGAATTTGAAAATACAAAGCCGGACAAAATCTGCCACTTCCTTACAGAGCCCCTCCTCCAACACACACGAACATGACCAATGACCAATGAGGGCACGAGCTAAGTTTGTGCACTGATGGAAGGCTGACAGGCAGGTAGGCCATCCAGTTATTTTAGCCGGGCCGGCTAAAATGATTGGTTGTGCTTTTTACAGTACTACGGCTTCCACAGATGACATTTTTTTTAATGGATTTTTGTCAAAGCACTTAAGATATTCATTGCTATCGGGATGTTAAGAGCATTCCATGGAATATAACAAAAAGTGTATTTCGAGCCGGTTTCTCAAACTTACCTACCCCACCTTTAATAGAATGATATCGGAATTCTAACATTTTAATACCTATATGTTTCTGTATTCACTCTGACATTAGAATAAGCGCCATAGTTAGCATTCTTATCCTGTTGTTAAGTCAGTGTGTGAAAACAATACTTTCGCATGGTGTCTGACTGCATTTACTATTTAAAGAGTAAAACAGAATTCGTCCATGCTTTCAACTCATACATGTATTCATAGGAACAAGTTACCTGTGCAGGTCTCTGCTCTTGGTGACATACGGATCAACAATCCCATCTTCAGACAAGGCATCTGTAGGAAAACACATATCCTCAGTAAGCTCAGAGAAATTGATCCTGTAAAAATTAAATTCAACGTGCTACATGTCTTCCAACTATCTTTTGTGTAAAGCCCTTAAGAAATTCACAAAATACTTGAATTCAAATGACATTTTATACAATATGGTCTTGCTGTGTTATTCATTTGGCTGTCTTCAAATGGTACACTTGACCGGTGTATAAAAAAAACAAAAAACTGTAGGCCTATACATCTGCTCCTCCTCACCTCTGCCGCATGGTGTTTAAGGCATGGCCTCCTTTATGGTGACTCAGCTCAGGCCTTCTCCTCCCATGGATCCTGTGAAACGATTGCACAAAAAACCTTTTAATGTTCAACCTTCCATCAACATTTTGTATACACACCAAAGTTTGTTCTCTAAATGTCATATGCAAGTTTGAAACATAATAACGACATAACAACTCTCTGGACCCATCTTTCACAATGAGGCTCAATATTTTTCCGAATGAGTGTTTTAGTATCGTATTATTAAGAGTATTTTACGTTGCTAAAATCGAAATATACAACTTTTCCCAGCAGACATTCAGGTGCAATCCACGTGGTTATCGTTAGCCCACGACCATGCACCGCATGCTTTCCACATGGTCAGCCAAAATACTTTACCAGAATAAGATGGATAGAATTACCTGTGCAGAGTTGCATCTTCTCTTTGATATTCTTCCATCTACACCCTTGTTCAACTTGTAAGTAACCCAAGAAGATAAAGAGCGACATCTCGGGTTTACAAGAGTCGATGAGCTGCCAGGCTGCCACTTCTGCTGGTGCTGCGGCCGGTTTTCTTCGTTTTTTCCTTCCAGTATGTTTGCGCCTTTGCGGTTTGGGCTTTATAACAACAGCACAGCTCATTACCGCCCCGTCTGGACTGGAGGGTGAGCTGGGAACCACAGTCTGTTAAAGCTATGGTTAAAACACCATAATTATGGGCTCAGAACAGTCTCATAATACACCTATGTAATACACACATGCACACAGAAGGATTCACACTTGTATTTCATGATCCGCAAAAGGATTCACACTTGTATTTCCGGATCCACACTTGTGTTTTTCAATGCACACACAAATGTGTTCCGTTTCATATACATGTAAATAAAATCCAAATACAGAAAAAAGTTTTAAATGTGTATTTTTGATCCGCACATATTTGTTTTCCGTTTAAAACCTCTGAACCTGCAAACACAAACCGATTTCTGTGCATGGATCGCTGTGCATTCGATGTGCGTTTTTTGAGACTCCCCTGACGGTCAGCCGATTCGTACTTGTAATTTTTTCTATCTATAGCCAATCAGATGTCTCCTCAATTCTAAGCCAATCACATGAGCGCGCCCCCACGAGGGTATGATTTCTTGCGTTCATGAAACGTCACATGTCACGTGATTTGAAGCAAGCTTCGAAGCACTGCTTCTATGGAATTGGAAGTCCAGGGTTGAAGCTCCGTTCGAAGCTTCAGTGTCAAACTGNCTTCTTTCACAACTTCGCCGTCTTTGAAAGACTTCAGGCTTGTTTGAGACGCGTTGCGGCTCGCCTCGAAAGTAGACGAGAAAGCCGATCGCAGACGGGGGAGGTCTCAAAAAGCTCGCCTGAAGTCGGACAGCTCCGAGTCGGCTTCTTCTTCTTCTTCTTCTGCTGCTGCTTTGCCTTCTTCTTCTTCTTCTCTCGGTTTTTTTTGACGGATTGCAAACAACTTTAAGGTGCATACCGCCACCTCCGGAGTCGGCTTGACTCGGTTTGCATTTATAAAGAATGCACACGTGTTTAATTGTTAATGTCAGATATGTACTAAGTAAATACATTTGTTCCTGTTCAAGATTAGTTTCAACTTTATTGTTATTGCACATATTACAGGTACTGAGACAACGAAATG
>NW_011369951.1:4899830-4900690 GCF_000735185.1 Notothenia coriiceps
AGGTGAACAGGGAGCAGTCGTAAAGGACCGGGACATTTCCTACAGCGATGATTAATTTATCCTCCATTTTATGACATATGGAAAAGACCGCAGCGGTATCTGCATACAGTACACGCGGTTTGATTGGCTAGCGCTTGCACTGGCGGGATTTGCATAAACGGGATTTGATTGGCTGATGCCAGCTTCGCAAGCATTGGGAGCATCAAAAGTTGGACATTGCTCAACTTTTGATGCTCACGATGCTTGCAAAGCCATGCTCCGGTCCCCACAATGCAGTTCGGCGAAGATTAAAAATCTTCTACGTCACCCCATTCAAGTGAATGGGCGAAGCTTCGAAAGATTTTTTTCATGGCTGTGTGTGGACGGGCCGTCACAGACGGCAAAAAAAGTCAGACATTATACGATTTAAAATAAAAACAAATAAATAAAAAGATAAAACATTGGCATGTAATTTACGTGAGAATAAATAGAATGGTTTTGAATAGAGAGCCGCAGTGACGCGTCCTAAAACCCGGAAGTAAGTTAGCATTTTTAGCACTTCCGGTTCCTTCGTCAAAAAGCAATGCATTTTTTCCATAGGGTTTTGGTAAATAGCTCGAAATAAGGTCTGTGGTTGACACACATTTAAGAGATAAATCACGTTTTGTTCTACGACATTAAATACATCAGCAGTGACCCCACTGGGGATTTTCGAAGAGTTTACGTGTCTGAAAAACGATGGTTGTTACTGAGTGGCTGAATAGGACTACAGAAATAGTCGAGGCCGTTGTACGTCATTACGCCGAACACGTAAACACTCCCGCTAAGTTTGTTTTCCCCTGTGTTCTGCTTGAAAGCAAGTACCTGCCTATCTTTAGTAT
>NW_011369951.1:4900887-4912293 GCF_000735185.1 Notothenia coriiceps
ACACTGCAGTACATATACAAAGAACAGACACTGAACATGTATTACGTGTGCCAGGTGTGATCCATGTGGGGGGATGGGCACATAAGAGCGGGAAATGTATAAAATTGTTCTGTGTGCATGTGCGTACGTGTGCGTGCGTGTGCGTGCGTGTGTGTGTGTGTGTGTGTTTATCTGATCCGGATGGTTACTAATTCCTTTTCTTTATGGCGGTCATTTTTGACTGGGAACACCATGGGTGTTACAAAGTTGACTAAATCATCCAAAATTCAATGAAAGTGGTGATCAGCAATTTTACATGTTCAAATGTCTACTGTGAAGAATATCATAAAGCCTTAATGCAATCGAACGTAAAACAAAAAAGTTATGATTGATGAAAGTAGTAAATCGGTCAGATTTGACCCGAAGACAACAGGAGGGTTAAATGGTTAATGTAAAAGTTAGACATTAACGTTTGAAGACTTAAAGGGGTCCTATTATGCTCATTTTCAGGTTCATATTTGTATTTTGTTCCTCTACTGTGATATGTCTCCATGCTTTAATGTTCAAAAAGCTCTTTATTGTTCTCATACTCCCTGTGCTGCAGCACCTCTTTTCACCCTCTGTCTGAAACCAGAGCCAAGTCTGCTCTGATTGGTTAGCTGGCTGGCTCTGTTGTGATTGGTTAACCACCCGCTTAGAGATGCCCGCTTAGAGGTGAACACTAGCCAATAGAAGGTTAAGTGTTACTATGTTACGGAAGTAAACAAAGGAAGGGGGGGAGTGTGTGAGAGAAACTCCATCTGGAACTTTGGGATGTTGTCCTTTGCAGAACATTTAAATGCATTAAAACCTATATAACACACTTCAGGAAAAGGAAAACCCCCAAAAGCAGAATATGGCCTCTTTAAAAGATGCTAAAACTCTCCACAACAGCGATCAAATCTACATGCTGCATGTTGTCCCCCTCCTATCTATCTCCTGCACAATCTAGCTCAGTAATGTGACAGGAATGTACGATTGCAACAAACGTTCAGTGAGATTAAACTTTTTGCCAGATGAACTCATTGTTTTTTTTCTCCAAACACAGCAGACTCCAACAAACTCCTGAGACTGATAAAGTAAAGGTGCAAATTCTTGGTGCAAACATCTTCCAGCTGAGTCAGATATTTGAATTTGAAGAGTTAGACATTTGATGGCCTGAAATGGCAGCCTAAGACAGTATTAAAAAATTGTATATTAAGAATTACTAACAAATAATTAGACATGCTTGATTCAAACCATCAACTGATAAATCAGAAAAAATCAGGGACCGGCGCTTGCATAAGTTACAGAGGTTATTTAACATGACAATCTGCGTAGCAATCTTACTGCATAAGTTAAAGGAGTCAGTGTGTGTCTATAGGTGTATTGTGCATCTGTATACGTGTGCCAGTGTACAGCCCCAGCTGCATCTGACCACAATGGTAGGCCACACCTGCTGCCGGTGCATCTCAGTCACACTGCGGTTTAGTAATGGGGACATGAACCAGTGCACTGCTGTGGTAGATGGCACCCATAGCACACATCTGAAAATCCAGATACTGTGACAGGTGTTGTTTAAAAGAGCTCTCACTCCTAGATAATGGTCTCTCTCTGACAGTATAGCACATTAAAACACAAACTTTATATAAAATGTCTTTGCCCTAGTTTTGGAATACAGATTGTTTATACTTCTTTTTGTGTCAATGGGTTTGGATCTGCAACATGCCATGTGACATCTTGGAGGTATCAAATGAGGGCAGTGCAGAATTTAGAGTGCACAACTGAATTGTAATAACAGTAAATGCATGCACTTTCATATCTTCCCTGTATAAAATCTGTAATATAAAACGGCCTTAAAGTCACGCAGAATGTACTTAAAGGAAATGCTGAAGAAGTGCTGATTCATCTTATGCATGTTTCTGTTTACACCCTGATCTGTAAACAGTAAGAAGGAAACCAGAGGCCGGTTTCAGAAGCATTCTATACGTTACATTAGCACACAGGTTTTAGCTTAGATGAGTATATTTGACTGTTTCATGAACACCAAAAACAGTTTTTTTTGTGATTGTTACACACAAACACAACTCTTTGTGCCTGGTATCTACACACTTTCTTTGTGATCTTGCTTACTATGTTCTTCTGAGTGACCTAGGGGGGGTTTGTTGTCCCTGAGTGCTACGGTAGTTCCCTGTCATACAGGAAAGGGAAAACCCCCAAAAGCATATAAGGGACCTTTTAAGCAATTAGCATCTTGCACATCAATCTTATATTTATCGTAATACAAGGAAAAGCTGGTAGAGGAATAGTCTCAAAAACGGTGTATGGAGAGTTAGTGCCCCCCCCCCCCACACACCCTACACTCACACTCCTACACTCAACAAGCTGTGCACAAAAGCTATTTTACGAGTGTAAATATCCCTGCACACTCCTGCAGAAAGACCATGGCATCCTGCCTGTGATACAGCTTAGAAGGGGTCAGGGTTGATGGTAGGGAGGGTTGAGGGTGGAAGAACAGGCAAGCCTCCATGTGTCATTTTCTTTAATGGAGTACTTCTGAAAAGTTTTGAACAGAGGGCATGCATTGTAAAAGAACATCTTAACACATCATGGAAGATCTGAAAGGTTTTACCATTATTTCCACTTGCATAAACCTCTGATTTCTCATAAAACAAAAAAGAGGGATTTTTAAGTACTAATTATGTATAACTTCAAGTCTGATTATATTCTATATTTATCTTGTCAACAAATCCTACTTGCAGACTCAAACTGTGAACTAGTATCGTGTGAATCAAAAACCTTGTATATCTCTTGTGTATGAAGATATTTCTCCATATTTAATGACAAATGCGTACTAACTGGCTCCACATAACAAATAGGTTAAAACATAATTTTTTAATCAGTTGGATATATGTTAAAACAGTTTCAAGACTGTTGTTGGACTGATGATGCATCGGGTAAACAAGAGTCCTAATATCTGGTAAACTTCAGATTCACAGTTTTATATTCATAAAAAACCTGAAATATTAAACAGATTAACGGCCCAAGCTGACCGATGACATGCTAATATCGCTACATGGAAATTCATGGGATCCCAATCAAAAAGGCAACGGCAGTGCAAGATGCGGCTGCCAGAAGCTAACATACATGTTGCTACATTATTGGCAGATTACACACATTAACATCAGAAAAGTGCAGAAGATTTTGAATTGATCACAATCCACAAAATATTCTGCCCAACCGCCTGATGTGGCAGACCGAATGCCATTAAATGCAGTCCCATTTAAGGCCAAGGTAAGAGCTAAGCTAATGCAGCTAGAACCAAAGGCTAATCCACTATGGAGCTCCCCAGGGCTGTGTGCTCAGCATTCCTGAGTTAAGAGAACTCTGTTGTAAAGTTTGCAATGAAACTTTAATCATTGCCTGGATTACATAAATAAGGACACTTCATATAGGGAATAAATCAACCATCTTGCCACTGACCACCTGGTCAAACATTGAGGTTTTCATCCGAAGACTAGGAGGTCTGGACACTGAAGCAGATCCTGCAACAGAACCCAGTCCTCAGGCTAATGTATGATTTATTCACTGTGCATAGCCTTTCTGCAACAACATAAAAACGTTGTCCTGAGGCCTGATTACCTGAATTTCTCTAGCAATTTGATCTCCAGTTGAGTCTCACCCATGTTTCAACTAGCCAGTAGCACAACCACACCCCTCTGCTACAACTTCATATCTTAAACTTATTCCTTTTCCTGTATCTTGATTAGCACCTCAAGCATTTGCTCATGACCCAATTTAGCCAAAGTCATTGTGAGGGCCTACACACTCTGTGACTGGAGTTAGTGTTGAACATGTGTCAGGACCACTAAGGGAGCAGGTTGGTAAGGATGAGTCAGTCAACCAGTTAAAATTCCTGCGGGCCAGGTGGAGCTCTATAAAGCATCGCACATTAACTTGTTAATGTGTGCTGTTTTCCACTCAGCTGACTTTCTGCAGCTCCCAACACACTGCTGGTCCCCTGCCAAACAATAAGAACATCTCCCCGTGTGCCCATATAACTGAGTCATTTTATACAGAGCAGGTTTGCAAGATTCAAGTCAAAAACAAGATGGAAATTCCCCGGATGTGGGTCCATATTAGGAGTTCTGCATTGACTACAAAGTATGTGTTCATAAGGACCTCTAAACCACAAGTTATCTTTAGAATTTCCTTATGCTCAAAATGGAGACTCATTTGAGGCTAAGGAGGAAAGTGTATATATTTCAGGATCACTCACCCCCTTAAATCCAAACTATGAATGAAGCGGTCATGGAAAACTTCAATTATAACCCACTGGGAACTACACTGATGTTGGTAACATTTTTGAATGCATGCTCCAGACCGTAGGACTAAACAAAGCTTTTTAAAACCTATATTTGACTTTCTACCCAGAAACTTTGACGAGCTTGTGTGAAAGTTGTTGGAGAAACGGTAGGCTAATATCAGTCATTAATGGAGAAGCAACACATGACAATACATGAGAAAAACAGTTATAACAATTACTTTAAAATGAGGATGAATGAACTAGCCTTATTATAATATCCTGCTCCATCACAACTATTTTATTAGTAGTGAAGCACAATGACTTCTCTCCATCAAAGTACCAGCTTTCATATGTTAAGACGGGTTATACTGTAGGCTGCTGGTAGCTGCGAGCCTGTTGTACGGTGGCCGACAGGTGCATTTTACAATGTGATCAGATGATTCCTTGCAACATTACAAGGCTAGGTCCTTGGGTAAGCTAGGTTAGCTGTCCACGAACATAAACAAGCGTCCCGGTTCCAGCTTTGTGCATCACTTTTTAGTGTCCCAATTTTAGTCGTGTTTTGAGCTGCTTGCAGCGTTTTTTAATTTGTAGAATTTTGTATCTACAGTGTTTTGTTAATGCAGCTCTTGAGTAAAGGCTGTGCATGAGTTGTCAAGTTGGTGTTTGATGTTTCTTCATTTGCATGTGTTTTGGCACATTTGTGTTTTTTTATTAGCATCGTTTCTGAACCTGCTGTGTGTTAGTTAGCCACCATACTGTTGGACTTTAGTAAGTTGTTATGGTCAATAGCGTCCGCTAAATAAATGTTAAACGCATCTGGACATGTAAAGTTTGGCAACAGGTATGATGATATTCGGAGTTTCCCTATAATAACTATGTTTTGTTTAACTTTTTTAATTTCTTTTGGCACTTTGAATCATCTATAATTCTTATTCTGACGGCTTTCATTTCTTGACCTGTCCAATTTTTTAAAGATATCTCACTGTGTTCATACATTTTTTAAACAGCTGTCAACTGGGTGACAACAGCGTCATTGTCCCTGATATAAATAATGGGCAAATCTACAAAATAAGTCCCTTAAAAGGTCATATTTAAGGTCATATTTAAGGTCATATTTAAGGCCATATTTAAGGCCATATTTAAGGTCATATTTAAGGCCATATTTAAGGTCATATTTAAGGCCATATTTAAGGTCATATTTAAGCTCATATTTAAGGCCATATTTGAGAGCATTTTCTGCAAAAAAACACAAGGATTTGAAATAAACAAAGAATGGCATGTGAAACAGAGGGAACTCACAGATTCTATTCTCCAAACACCAGCTCTTTCTTTGACAGACAAACAGCCTTGGTCCAAGCTGTAACATACATGGAAAACATTCCTGCAAAAGGTCTCCACCCATAAGCCATCAGTCATCTGTGAAAACAAAAAGCAAGGGGACAAAGCAAAACACACAGGCTTGAACACACTCCATAAATTAAACACTGTCTAATTACGCAAATTAGGCCTAAGGCAACAGAGCCCCCTCTTCTTATATCAACAGGGTTTATGACACTCCCATTGGAAAGGTTTATCTTTGTTTTGGCATGAAGGGACTCCTCTCCTCTTCCCTCTTATCTTTTCCTTTCCTTTACAACCTTTCCTTTCTTATCTTCTTTTTTGCTCCTCTTATTCATCCTCATACTGTATATCTCTCTCAATATAACGGCTTAATTATACTTCCTTGACTTGCTAACAACAACTACACATGCACACAGATATTCATTATTGTAGAATTGTTTCATTTTTTGTCTACTTTGCAGTGTGTGTGTGTGTGTGTGTGTGTGTGTGTGTGTGTGTGTGTGTGTGTGTGTGTGTGTGTGTGTGTGTGTGTGTGTGTGTGTGTGTGTGTGCGTGTGTTTTAAGCTTTCATCACATGTGCGTCACAGCTCTCTGCAACTGGCATAGAGAGAGCAAGCTGGCACTCAACTTGTGTAATAAAATGACATCACACACACACACGCACGCACGCACGCACGCACGCACGCACGCACGCACGCACGCACGCACACACACACACACACACACACACACACACACACACACACACACACACACACACAGCTGGCACCAGAGTTTCTGGATTTCCCCCTTTCTATAATTCTGTTGCCTGGGACGTGCAGTGATTTCTGAGTATAAACCACAGCAGACGAGCAATCAAAGTTGGAGTTTGTTGATGAGAGACGTGCATGGAGCAACGCTCCACTGTGACGCCTGCAGGTTTTAACACTTGCGAAAGCGAGCCAAGCATGGCTGGATTCCATCACATCCCTTCGGCTCTCATTGTTTTGTTAGATTACATCAAGCCAGCCAGCATTAGACGACCACACACACAAACCACTTGAGCAGAGGAATTCAAAAGTAAAGAGACATGGGAAGAAAATGGGATGTCAGCTCAACTCAAGCTGGATGTTGCTTTTGAATCAGATTTTCAAGTTACTAGTGGCTGGTTTTAGAACATTGTGCACGTCACCTTTATTTTCACAGACTAAAAGCTGTTTGATCATGAATGAAAATGTTTTCAATACTTATTTTCCTGCTGTCACACCTGCTCTTTTATTTCAGCAACAGAGCTGGACCCTTACACTGTGGCTCCGTGGCACAGATAGTGGTCATGTTCTTTACTTAAGTATATGAACTAATACAACAGTCTAAAATACTCCATTACAAGTAAAAGTCTTGAGGTGAACATGCTATTTAACTAAAAGTTCACAAGTTATATCAGCTAAATGGGTATTGTCCACAGTACATGGCCGTTACATGTATGTGTGTAATGTGTATTTGTAAAGCGCTTTGAGCATCTGGAAAAGCGCTATGATAAATGTAAGGAATTATTATTATTATTAATTAAATGTACTCAAGATCCAAAAGTTAAAGTACTGAATGTGCAGAATAGCTTTTCTAAAAGGGTTGTATTTGTATAGAATATTATTTTATTCTGTTTATAATATGAGAAAATACATATTAGAGTTTTTTGCTGTAATTTGTCATTGTGGGACACATTTTGGATACATTGTGTACTACTGAGTAGATTACTAATATTTAAATCATATAAACACAACATGTTATTTATGTAAAAAGTACTTAATAACTACAATTGTAAAAAGAAACTGGAGTAAAGTGGAGTAAAGTGGAGTAAAGTGTACGATATTTCCCTTTGAGATGTAGTGGACTAGAAGTATAAAGTAGCATAAAATGGTACCCCAAAACTATAGTACAGTGCAGTACATGAGTAACTGTACTTAGTTTCAACCCCCCATTGGTCAATGCAAAGATGGAAAAATATGCAATTTTTCACGTGAAAACTCAAATGACGTAATTATCCAATGAACATGAGTAAGACCAGAGATTAATTTTGAATTGTGCTGCATGAACAGGGCTGTTGACCAGTATACTCTCACATCACCATATGAAGTTAAATGAGAGGAAGCTGCATGGAGGTCTTGTTCTAGAGGCCTTCACATTAAAGCATGTAAGCAGAGAATAAAAAAAAAAAATTCTGACTATGTCACATTTAATCTAAGAAAGAGTGTTAGGAAGACACAAAGGAAATATTGAGTAATTAAATCATCAGGGATCTCTCTCACACACACGTCACCCTCAGTCTGACCATCAGCAGAGCAGCTCTTCTCCTTTTATACCAAGCCCTGAAATAAGAGCTCCCTGATTGGCTGTGACTGTTCTCACCGAATCGCATGCATCCAATTAGAAAGTAGCACTTCCTGTTCTGCAAAAGATGTTTCCTGTTGATAGTAGAGTGGCGCTGCGTGTGCATGTCCCTGAAATGTGTATGTACATTTGTGTGTACAGATGGCTGTGTATTCTGGACTGGCGCTGGTGTGCGTGTTTCCGTGTGTGTGAACTCTGTGTTTGGGTCGGAAAGTAAACAGAGTAATGAGGAGTACGGCGCATGAGGCACATCTCACTGTCCTGTAGTCCGCCTAACCCTAGCCTTTGTGTGACTGCATTATGATCACAATCCAAAATCTTTTGTCTCATCACAGGGAAATGTACATTGTTACAGCAAAGGGGACAGTGCAGATAATAAAGGTAAATACAATAAGAATAGTACATTTAGAGGTGAGCACATGTTTATAAAATCAAATATCACCACATATATAGTTAGAAGATTTTTTTAAAGAGGACCGTATATGCTTTTTTGGGTTATCCCTTTCCTACAGTATATACTATAGGTTTTGGGGCATATGGCCTGCAAAGGCTAAAATCCAGAGGGGGGTTTATGATACATAAACAGTATATACATATATTTATTTAAATATACATAATAATATATCCGAAATCGGAGCACAGGATAATACAAATAAAAACAAAACATACCATGATAAACCTCTTTACAAAAGTACATAAACTTATAAAAGTATAGATATAGCAAGTAACGTTAACTAATTGTATATAAATTGTAAACAAACGTTTTTTCAGTGCACATAAGTCTATATTATGGGATACCTACGGTATCTCCTGAATATAAAATGAGAAGAAGTATTGAGAGTCCTAGCCTGAACTCCATTCCTGCTCCACAAAGAAACCATGAATCTGTGCAGTAACAGAGGCTTTATGTAATAGGAAGCATGGGCATCAACACACATGATGTCAGTATAGAAGAGTGTGTCCTGCACATACCTACAGGGTGACATTACATTACATTGCATTTAGCTGACGCTTTTATCCAAAGCGACTTACAATAAGTGCATTCGACCAACAAGATACAAACTTGAAGAAAACAGAATCATATAAGTACATCAGGTTTCATAGAGCCAAAACATTGCAAGTGCTACTCAACTGGCTTTAGATAAGCCAGTCCTTTGTTAGTATATAAGTGCTCTGTTAATAGTTCTTTGTTAGTAATTCTATCGCTCGAAGTGGAGTCGAAAGAGATGAGTTTTCAGTCTGCGCCGGAAGATGTGTTGAGTGTGGGTGAGAACTGTGTTTTTCTGTTGATGATTCTTTCCATGTGTGAATAGCTGCAATGTCAAATATTCTTTATTTTCTTCGATGCATTCATCAAGAAGTTCAGAGAAGTAAAAGCTGCATCTATAAAATAACATGCAGGAGAAAGGTATATTATTTTTATGATGTTTCCCTTTCTCCAGATGGATCATTTTATAACTAAAAATGTCATACGTGCATATGTGGACCTTTGATAGCTGATAATACAGAAAACATGGTTGTATTTGCTAAACAAATGAGCTAATCTGGTATATCAATACACTTTGCTGATACAAACTCCATGACATACTTCAGCCTCTGATATCTTTGGTAAATAAAGGTGGGGAAATTCAAACGACTTATAGCATTAGCTGCGCAGTGACTGACATTTGAGATACAGTAGCGTTTACTAAGTAAGATGTAGAGGTTTATGGTTTAACCATGTCTATGTGATAACGAAGTGACTCATAGTGAATGCATGTCGAATGCATTGTTCTTATCTGGTGCTAAAATGCCGTGGAAATTAGAAAAGGTATTTGTTAAAACTGATTTCAGTGATGTTGTAATAATTAACCGTGGGTTTGTGGGGGGATGTGATCATGCATGTGTGTTACGTCTTTAATGGGACATACAGTAAAGTGATCACATTCACATAGCACAGGAACTGGTTAAATAAGCAATATATTTATTTTCTATTTGTGAACCCACTTGTTTTGGTTCCAATGTATCCAAACACACAGTAAAGGTGTTATCAATAACATATTATTAAATTGAGGTTGAGGTCAAGGTTAATCACTGTAAATGAATCTGACTTTAGAGACACTGTCACTACTAACAGCTGGCAAGAAATAACTGTATCACCAACTGCCACCAAAACCACCAGGTTTCATTTTCTATTTCCAAGCATGTTTAACTTACAAGAGTTGTTGTAAGGTCAATCGATTCCCTTTGGACAAAGTTAGGCTAGCATTATGCCTCTGATTCCAAACTGTGTGCTAAGCAGCTGAATGGGTCCAAAACCCACCACAATCCTTTAGCAGTGTTTCCCCTAGGTTTACTGCTTTTTTAAATCCTCAAGAGCAGAAAGAGGAGCTGTGGATTATTGTTATTGATTAATGCATCAGTGTTTCTTAGGGTCAAAAACACTAAACTCACAACTTAAAATGAAAGTGTTTAATTTATTTAATAAAAGAGCACATGTTCAATGTGAAAAGTGACAGTAGTTATAGATTATTTGCAATTTAGTGCCATATATATTTAAAAAATGTTATATATATATATTTTNCAGTGAAGCCGGTGAATGGCACGTGTATGACCCCAATGACTGGTTTACCATCTACAGCCACACACACCATGGTGGTCACAAACTTCACCAGATTCTCTATGGAGAGAGAGATCAGCAGATAGAGAGGAGGGAGATGGAATAGAGCAGGACTGGCCAACCAGTCAGAGATAAGAGCGACATTTTTTCTATGTTACTGCAAAGAGCCACATCAAACACACAGTCACTGATACCGCTTGTTTCAGTTTTTTGTTTTCTGGAGACACGATTTCAACCACGTCACTGATGCATTTTTGTGGCATTGGGATAGATATTTTTTAAATCGTCTGGAGCAGAGAGAGGAGCTGTGGATTATTGTTATTGATTAATGCATCAGTGTTTCTTAGGGTCAAAAACACTAAACTCACAACTTAAAATGAAAGTGTTTAATTTATTTAATAAAAGAGCACAAGTTCAATGGGAAAAGTGACAGTAGTTATAGATTATTTGCAATTTGGTGCTATAAAAAAAATAAAAACAATAAAAAATAAATAAAATATTCTTTTTTTAAACACCTTGAATTTCAGGGGGGGGGAGGGGGCGCGGGGCTCCGTTGGCGGGGCAGAGCGCCCCTCCAAGACAATGGTAGGGGAAACACTGCTTTAGAATAAATGATATCTGAGACCTGTTTGCAATTCACAAAGAAACTGTTGGATCTGATTCTCTCTGTTCTTCTCTTATTCTTGTGCAGACAGACACACACACACACACACACACACACACACACACACACACACACACACACACACACACACACACACACACACACACACACATACACACACAGACACCC
>NW_011369951.1:4912333-4918799 GCF_000735185.1 Notothenia coriiceps
TATTATTGTGATTAGATGCGCTGTCATCCTCTCATACTGACACCTGACACCACACATACACACGTAGGGAGAGCCGGGACGAAAGTAACGGAGCAATTTTATCCGAGCCCAAACAACGTCAGAATTATCAGCATTCAATACTTAACAGACCTACTAATATCAGGTTTAACTGTGAGGAGTAGTGTTGTCATGATACCAACATTTTGGTTTCGATACCGATACCAAGTCAAGAATTGAGATTCCGATTCTTTTGCGATACTTTTCTTAAAAAAAGGGAAACAGTCTTAAATGTAATTATTGTGCTTTATTTCACACCAGAACCATAACACACACTTTTAAACAATGAGAACAATAAATTAAATAAATGACAATAATTCGTATTAAATACAATTAATACATTTCTTACAGACAGGCCTCGTGGTGTCCGTAGGCTTGCCCTCACTGTCAGAGATATAGCTAAAATACATCAACATTTAGCTTCTGGTGTCTTTTTTGTCAACAAGCCGAGGCGCAGCGGCAGTTGCACTCCCACTTGCAGCCATGCTTCTCGTTTTCTCACATGCTCTGGCAGCTAGCTCGTGCACGAGAGAGGGGAGACACTTGAGCATGCTTGAGAGGGGCGGGACTGCAGGCACGGCTGCGGTGCAGGGATTGGAAGCAGAGCGCTGAACACACACGGCTCTTCTTAAAACGGCGCTTTCTCACCGGAGTACTTTCCCCCGTCATTCTTAAAGTACCGATACTAATGAAACGGAGGAATCGTAACGTTTTTAACGGCAGGGTATCGCGTTACCTTTCAAGTATCGGTACACCGTGCAACACTAGTCAGGAGTCAGTGTCTCTCCCCCAAACTCACACATATACAATTCGATATGAACTGAAGAACCGCATGAAACTAGGCAAAGAGCCGCATGCGGCTCGAGAGCCGCGGGTTGGCCACCCCTGCTCTAGACCGATAATTTTTTGGAGCTGGAAGTGAACCAGATTTCGGAGCTAAGAGGCGGCGCCGCTGCGGTGTGAAACAGGAAAAAACTACTTTTCAGGCTCCAGCTCCGAGCCGGAGCTGAAAACGCGTTGGTGTGAAAGGGGCATCAGTTCTTACCTCTAGTTTCCCGTGCCCTTACAATGGAAACTTGTTTGCAACCGCCTTGGTGGCAAAGGGTTATCAGTGACTAAGCAGTTTTTCTACTTTGCAGTTTGTTGAAGGAGCAAAGGAGATCTGCTACGCTCTGCAGAGAGAAGGATTCTGGGCTGACTTTATCGAGCCATCCTCTGGCCTGGCGGTAAGATAACACTGATCTACGAATGGGGTCTGATAGCTTCTAATCAAATCTGAATGCTGTTCCGAATCTCCTCATGTCTGAACTCTTAACCCTAACATGTATGCATGGCAGTGTGAAATTCTGGCTATTCTGAACCACAATCCTTTGCATGGGGTATAAATTCAAGTTGCAAAGCTGTATAATCGCGTGTTCCAAATGCATGAGCATAGGGAAGCATCCTCAATGTGGGTGGGACAATTTCACAGGGGGTGTAGGCAGGTGGTGGACCTCACCTCCTCTAGGGGGGTCCAGGGGCATGCTCCCCCAGGAAGATTTTGTTTTAAATGTTGAAGTTAAATGCATCAATCTGCTGCACTTTGATAGCAAAATTAGGGACTAAATACATATCTCAACAATACCCATATGAAACAGAACTGTAAACAGATTTACTTTTTCTTTATGCATATTTTACAAATCACTCCCCATTTAACCTGTATTTTTGTGTTATTGAGTTGGAATAATTTCATACCTGTTATTCTCTTGTTTTTTATAACTATAATGATCATATAAAGGTGTGCCTTGGAAATACTTGTTTACATAAATGATTACCAAACCGTTTGAGACCCACTACTTAGACTAAAGTTAACTATCTAAACACTCAGAGAGTCCTTTACCTCACTGAGCTGTTGTTATCAGCCTCTCAGTCTGACAGGAGAGGACTCTCCCTCCACCTCTTTAATAACAGCGCCTTATATCCGGGTGCTAGTGGAGCACCCTCGTGAACTGTTAGTGCCGGAGCCTCGCAGCGGGGAAACTGTGGCGCGCATAATTGTGCTCATGTGGACGGCTCTGAGAATCTGCCTTGGTACAAAGTAGCAGTGAAAACATGGTACGGAATTTCATTGATTTGGGCATTCTCACAATAAGTAGACCCTCCAGAAAAACGCGATCCTGCGATCGCAGAATTTAACGCATAATCAGCAAAATGGTGCAGATTTTTAAAAGGCCGCATATTTATCAAAAGGGCGCATAATCCCCGCATTTTTCCACACAAAGTTGAGAGAAAAAAAAGTTAACTCGTCTTGACGTGACGTCATCAGCTCGCGCATCACAGAAGGTAAACAACACCGTATTGAGCAGTTGACTCAGACTCCAGCCCGACGGGCAAGACGTGCCCGCGAGGACAGTTTTCTTCATGGCCCCTTTGTTGTATCATGTAATAGTGTTAATCTGAGCCCGGCGTTTAGTCTGCCGCTTTTATATTTCAATTTTATTTTCCGCCATGCTGGCTGCTGGCAGGGAACTGCTGTCGTCATTCCTCGCCCCTCCCAGCCCTCCGAGGGAACTCCGCACACGTCAATCAAATGCCGCGCAGCCGGATAAAATCCAGAGTGATCCAAAAGTGACCAGGAGTGGACAGCAAAATAATATTCGCACATGTCTTCATCAAACCATTTGCAAGAGCAAACAAAGACAAAATCGATGAAACAATGAGAAAACAACCCCACGAAAAACAACTCTTCAGGCCAGAAAACCCCCCCAGTGGACAAAAGACATGAATGATTTTCTTATGTCGCAGTCACGCGCGCACCCCAGCCAACACGCTCGCACCACACCAACTCTACTCATACCACAGGAATGCCAACACTCCCCGCTGACTATACAAGGGATATAAGAGTCCCCGTAGACAATGAACATACCAACTAAAACCTGCGCGCTTATGCCAACANGAAATGTACTATATTCCTAAATATGCTATTGCTACACTTTATGGCAAAAATTGCACTTTTCTGTTGGTCTTGGTTAAGTACATCCTTGAAAAAAATAAACAATGTTTTGTTGCTTAAGCTTATGTATTCAGTCATTATTCAATGGTATACTAAAATCCATGTGAAAAAAATTGCTTCTCACTGTTCTCAGGTCAAATATTTATATGTGATTAAAAATGCGATTAATTGCGATTAATTAATTACAAAGCCTGTAATTAATTAGATTAATTTTTTTAATCGAGTCCCGGCCCTAATAACAATACATGCTTTGATTTGGTGCACTTGTTACATCAAGCAGGTTCAGATTAACCTGATCAACCTGATCAACCTGATCTTTGGGTTTGCTGTCCGTGCTTTTCTGATTCTGTTATAAACTTGGTCATTACAACTTTCAAGAAAATTGCTGTGTAATCTGGGGGTATGTTTTGCTTGATTGACAATTGTGGATTCATAACCACATGGGTGATCTTTCCTGAAAAATGTCTCACCATTTCTGGCAAAGTTGGCGATGGCCAGGGCTCCGGACAGTTGCAGCTGTGTGTTGGAGCTCTGCAGCCAGGACAGAACATCCTGATACACCACACCAGAGCCCTCCCCAAAACACTTCTGCATGGACTCATCTGACACACACACACACACACACACACACACACACACACTACATCATCTCAACACTTTGATCAGCAGAAAGAGGCTTCAGTCAGAACGACAAAAAAGGAAACAGGTGTCTACACTGAGACAGTGGTTGCTACACAGATGTTCAGGTGTAACATCAGCATTGCTCACCTCCTAACAGCAGAGACACAATGAGGTTGGAGGCGATCTTGATGCTGCAGAGGTCGTGAGGGTCAGATCCTCCCTGCAGACTCCGAATCATCTCCGATAAGGCCTCTGGTACTCCTGACTCTGCAAACTGCAGCTTCAGTGTATCTGGGGGTCCAGCGCAGTTTAATTGATCATTAGTAACAGCTTACAATATCTTCCAAAATAGGTACACCATCTTTACAAAACAAAAGACAGCCCCAGGTGGTAGGTGGTCCTTAGCATTACCTTATGATGGAAACCCGGACATTATAAAACACACAGCCCTTGACAAAAATTAGCAACTATGCTAATGCCGCACTGGGGAAGATTATTTTGAAATCTGTATGTCGATTCTGTGGAACTCGTCTCATCAAAGGGGGGATTTGGCAATAGCACAGTTCCAGCACGACAGCTGATTGTCCAGTTAGTACAATCAATGTGATCACTGATTGATTGGTTGTATTGCCCACAACAGCCTGACTAACACACCCCAATTCTGATGGCTCATGGTAAAGCCTGACTTTATTAAAACCTTCTTTGAGAGGTTTAGAAATGGTTCTAGAAAGAAATATCAAATCAATATTTCCCAAGCCTTCTTCCTGAAGCAACCTTGAGCTCTTACCACTCTCGCCCAGAGCCCCCAGTATTTCCAGGATGACATGTCGGCGCTCAGCGTCAGGCGCCCGTTTCAGCTGGAAGGTCAGCACCTCTGCCACGCCTTGCTCTGCCAGGGCCTCCCTCGCTGAGTCTGCAAACACACACCTCTACACATGTGACAGTGTGCAGGCACCTGGTCATCCTGAACACCACTGATAGCCATCGTATATCTGCAGCTTTTACAAATGGTTATTATTCTGGCTTAGTATTTAATTCTAGTTCCATGTGACAGGAAGTTAGTTATTAGTTATAGTTAGTAGTTGGTAATTCTGAAGTGGTGTGCTCCAGTGAAGCTGATGTCTGTTCATCCTGTGCCATCCTTCGTTCGTAGCCCTTGAGAAGGCCTTACGTGTAAGTTGTTATGTTGTGACATTATAGTTCTTTACTTTGAGTGCATTCTTGTGATTAGATGCAGCGAGTTATAGAGATTGAGCACGTTTAATTTCATACATGTGTTCTAGCATCTACAGTATGAATGTTGCCATTTATTTTAAGTATTCATATCTCAGTTCAATGCAATGACGTATATTGTGTTTGCATATTCATATTTCATATGTTGTGACCAGTTATCTGAGCTAAAATTTGTGTAGTTGTTTGTGTATGCAATATAGCAGGGGTGGCCAACCAGTCAGAGGTTAAGAGCCACATTTTTTCTATGTTACTGCAAAGAGCCACATCAAACACAGTCACTGATACCGCTTGTTTCAGTTTTTTGTTTTCTGGAGACAAGATTTCAACCACGTCACTGATGCATTTTTGTGGCATTGGGATATATATTTTTTAAATCCTCCTGAGCAGAGAGAGGAGCTGTGGATTATTGTTATTGATTAATGCATCAGTGTTTCTTAGGGTCAAAAACACTAAACTAACAACTTAAAATGAAAGCGTTTAGTTTATTTAATAAAAGAGCACATGTTCAATGTGAAAAGTGACAGTAGTTATAGATTATTTGCAATTTGGTGCTATATATATATATTTAAAAAATATTTTTTAAACACCTTGAATTTCAGGGGGGGCGCGGGGCTCTGTTGGCGGGGCACAGCGCCCCTCGCTGTGCCCCGCCAACAGAGCCCCGCGCCCCCCCTGAAATTCAAGGTGTTTAAAAAATATTTTTTAAATATATATATATAGCACCAAATTGCANCGTGTGCCTTGGTCAGTCTCAGCTTGGTATCGAAACCAAAATGTTGGTATCGTGGCAACACTACTCCTGACAGTTAAACCTGATATTTAGTAGGTCTGTTAAGTATCGAATGCTGATAATTCTGACGTAATTTGGCCGGTCAAAGTTGTTTGGGCTCGGATAAAATCGCTCTGTTACTTTCGTCCCGTGTTACTTTCGTCCCGCCTCTCCCTACGTGTGTATGTGTGGTGTCAGGTGTCAGTGTGAGAGGATGATAGCGCGTCTAATTTTGATGTGGCCCAAGAGCCAATCACAATAATACCTGCGATGCAATGAACCAATCACCTTTGAGGGGGGGGAAACCTATCGTTGATTAAACACTATCCAGTGTTTCCCCGACCATTGTCTTGGAGGGGCGCTGCGCCCGCCAACGGAGCCCCGCGCCCCCCCTGAAATTCAAGGTGTTATAAATATAAATTATANTCTCATACTGACACCTGACACCACACATACACACGTAGGGAGAGCCGGGACGAAAGTAACACGGGACGAAAGTAACAGAGCGATTTTATCCGAGCCCAAACAACTTTGACCGGCCAAATTACGTCAGAATTATCAGCATTCGATACTTAACAGACCTACTAAATATCAGGTTTAACTGTCAGGAGTAGTGTTGTCACGATACCAACATTTTGGTTTCGATACCAAGTCAAGAATTCCGATTCTTTTTCGATACTTTTCTTAAAAAAAAGGGAAACAGTCTTAAATGTAATTATTGTGCTTTATTTCACACCAGAACCATAACACAAACTTTTAAAAAATGAGAACAATAAATAAAATAAATGACAAGA
>NW_011369951.1:4918839-4919141 GCF_000735185.1 Notothenia coriiceps
GCTAAGCCACTCCCCTTCAGACCAACCCCAACTATCCATTCACCACCACCAGGGTCAAGTTAAGCCACTCCCTTTCCGACCGACCCCAACTATCCATTCACCACCACCAGGGTCAAGCTAAGCCACTCCCCTTCAGACCGACCCCAACTATCCATTCACCACCATCAGGGTCAAGCTAAGCCACTCCCTTTCCGACCGACCCCAACTATCCATTCACCACCACCAGGGTCAAGCTAAGCCACTCCCCTTCAGGCCGACCCAACTATCCATTCACCACCACCAGGGTCAAGCTAAGCCACTCT
>NW_011369951.1:4919181-4921641 GCF_000735185.1 Notothenia coriiceps
GACGCATCTGAACGAATCACGTTGTCAGAAGTTGACACCAGCCAATGAGATTTTGTTTCTTGGTTTGAGACCCTTTTGTACTTTCACGATTGGTTGCTGATACAAAGGAAATGACCATATTTGGATCCGATGAGATTGTGCAGGAGAGACAGAGCTTTCCAACGATATCTCTGTTGACATGGTGCACACAGCGGTCGCGGTACTTTATTTTAGGTTAGAATGCTAACTTTTGGTGAATTAAGGAAAAATCTACTGATGCAAATAGACAAACTATAGTAAAATAAACACTTAAATGTGTATTTCGTACGTTTTCCTTCCAAAAGCCTGAAAGAAAACATGTTATGGAATCAAAATAGCACAAAATCTCAAAATTGACAAGTGCATGAAAAACGATGTTTTTGCCTGCTGTGTCTCGCCTTTAACAAACAATTTATGCGGCTCATATCGTTGACAGCCGGGCCCGGCCCTGCACCACCTTTTTTCTTTTCTTTTTTAAGCGGCCCCCCTCCCCACTTTTGCCAGCACCCCCTGAGAAAAATGACTTCCCGCGGGTATGGAAAGAGATGTCTGTAAATCGGTGGATAATTTTTTTTTAACTAAATAAACTACCCAGTATGAACTATTGTATAGCCCTTATTGGAATAATTCGGTTCTTAAAGTTGTAAAATGCACTACAAGTCGAATCTAGATTTATTTTCTCTCTCCATTCATTCTAGTGAGCCGAGAGTGGGAGCTCGGGGGGCGAGGCTTAAGGGGCGCATGCTCTGTGACAGCACATACGGTTCTTCTGCTCTGGTAGCTAGGCACGACGGGTAATCTGTGACATTTTGCTCTCTCAAAAGTTGGGCCATTTTGACTTCATGCGCCAATAGTAGTGACGCGTCCAAAAACCCGGAAGTAAGTTAGCATTTTTAGCACTTCCGGTTCCTTCGTCAAAAAGCAATGCATTTTTTCCATAGGGTTTTGGTAAATAGCTCGAAATTAAGGTCTGTGGTTGACACAAATTTAAGAGATAAATCACGTTTTGTTCTACGACATTAAATACATCAGCAGTGACCCCATTGATGATTTTTGAAGAGTTTACGTGTCTGAAAAACGATGGTTGTTACCGAGTGGCTGAATAGGACTACAGAAATTGTCGAAGCCATTGTACGTCATTACGCTAATCACGTAAACCCTGCTAAGTTTGTTTCCTGTGTTCTGCTTGAAAAGCAAGTACATGCCTATCTTTAGTATCTGTATATCTATATCTGACCATAGTAGAACTGTATTTTGAAATTGTCGTTTTTAACACCCGTAGTTTTAAAAATTATAGAATATTAAATACCAGTGTTGCCAAATTTTACTCGGCGTTCGTTTCGTTAGCTAACGTTAGCTAAAGCTAGCGGCTACTAGTAGCTACGCAATGGTTTGTTGTTTTGCTCCGGGTTGCGCCACCAAGGTCTTCCGCATGAAAAACGTGCTTGTTCTATCGTTTCCCGCCATGTTTTCCAAGGAGAGTCTGGATTCGTGCCATGAGGTAAGCTGACGTTACATTTTTGTCCATGTCACGGTGAAATGTAAAGATGGGTAGTGACTGTATCGCCGTTTTAGAGATGGCGCCTGCTGAATAAGACCGGCAAACATAAGTAAAGAGTAATGAATACAGTGCCTATTGAAAAAAAACCTGTGTGCCTTATATGATAGGTCTAATTAGTAGCAGCAGCGCATAACGTTTCACCATGTAACTAAAGATTGTAGTCCAGGGAAATCAGTTTGACCATATTGAAGGCTAAGTAACAATCACCTCTCGGCTGGCAGAGAAGCTGCTCCTGGCTCCATAGCGTTCTTCCTTGGAGCGTAAAATCACATTTATATTCAATTTTAATATCCCAATCCTTCAGCCAAATACTTTTTTCTATATATAATCCAACTTATATTTGTTTTTCTTGTTATGCTGCCTGGGGCAACACAAAAGCATTTCCCAAATTGGGATGCAATACAGTAATATCTTATCTTAATTAATTTAAGAAATATAACTATTTGGCAGCTCTCATAGGAAAGAACAAGAACCGCCCACAGCTGTATCACAGTTCCCTTATTATATAAATCCACTGGTTTGAATGTCCCCTATATCCGCCCCGTGCACAAACAGCAAGGATGTGTGGCATTTTGTCCAGGCCCGCACTTTTCTGACCCTCTCCCTTTATTATTTGGTGAGCGATCCCAAGCTTGTCATGTGGCAGCCCAACACTTACAGCGTGCAGCCACATGGCTGTGCAATGTAATGTCGGCACCACTACAGTACGTACACAGGCACCTTGAGGCTCGTGAAAGGTGGGCCCCGCCTTTCGCTACGCACTAGTTTTATAGGCCCCCAGGAGTCTCCAGCTAACTTAAACGTCTGGAGGAATGAGTATGTAATTCCTTTTACGCTATCGCGAGTATCAAAACATAAATCAGTAATGACACCAGTGGTTC
>NW_011369951.1:4921686-4938588 GCF_000735185.1 Notothenia coriiceps
ACGCACTTAGCACAGAACTCATGGTAAAATACCCTTATTACTTATCGGATCTGCACAAACAAGATATTGATTAGCAAGCTATATATAAGTATCATCACTGAGCGACCAGAACTCGTGGCATGGGAAACAAAAACCAGACATCACACCACGTAGCTTTAGGTAGCAAAAACGGGACATTGTCTTACCTTTTGCTGTTTCTAATCAAAAGTTGTGTTCAATGGCATTAAAACGATAAAAACGCTCCTGAAGGTTAATCCATAGGTTAATCCAATGTGTCTGAAATTATTACTGATAATCCATCTTCATATTTATGTCAATAACGGAGATTTCATATTAGCTTCTACGAGAGTGTATGACAGCTTCCGGTTTTGGCCATTCTTGCTACGCATCACTCATTCACCAATGGGTAATGTTTAGATGGATTTTAGGGATTTCCCCTCGATTCTATTGGCTCTAACGGTTAAAAAGAGGTGTCAATCATCAAAATCGACTGAGGGGGGCCAGAGATATGGAAAATGCACCCAAATGACCCCAGAAGTGGGTTTCTCTTCTAAATCTCTCTAAAAAGGTCAAATGTCACTTGTTTTGCATCAACCATGATACAGGGTACTTATATGTTATAGTTTGGATTCTTAAAGCTTTTAGTCTACTATCCCATCATTGAAGGGNGTCACACTACGTTGCCCAGGGTCAGTGCTTGTGACTTTTAGTTTTGTTTGTTTATTTGCTTTAATGCTGAGATCAGAGTTGTGAAAAATTCTCTTCATTGTTTTTTAGTCAGAGAAGAGACATGAGTGCTCATCATCTCTACAGCACGTTTGCAGGATAACTCTCCGGGCAACCTAAGATGTTTTTAATCATTTAAAATAAATGTTTTAACTGTTACTATTTCTGGTACTGAACTGGTAACTAAAAGAAGTTAATGTTCACAGCTGTTATTTCAGATAGATCTTTTGTCTACCTCTTTGAAACCAAAGACAGATTGTTTCAATAGGTCCAATGACTTGTGTGGTAAATCTGCATAGCAACAGTTATTAAGTGATTGGGTGGGGCTTAGCGAACAGTCGAGTGTTGCAAAATACATAACGTTTCTTTGTGAAAGAACGTTATCTGACCATATGAAGCACCGGAAAATATAACATCACATATTTGTATATATTACTAGTATGCAACCAACGTCAATGCAGCATTTAAAGTCTGTGAAAAAAAATAAAAAAAATACAAATAAATGGTTCCAATGAGGAAAAATCTATAAATAAAACTGTTGGATTAAAAGTATTAGGTAAATTAAAATCTTTGAGAAAAGTGTGTCTTTTGTTCGGTCTAATTATATTTGATATCAAGTAGGGCTACACGATATATCGTGTCGTGACAATAATCGCGATATGCGCATGCTCGATATTCACATCGCAGGACCTGCAATTTTTTAAATTATTTTTCTTTTAATATATATATATTTTTTTAATAATTGTTTTTTAGGACTTGTGATATTAAGTAGGCAAATTAACTCAAACACGTCAATTATTTTGCTGCTTGCTGCAAAAGGAAAAATTGCGCGGCTCTCATGTCAGGGGTACTTGAGTGAGTGACATGCAGGCTCTGCATGCACAGCAAACCACCAATCACAATCAAATCTCCAAAGCAAACGCACCCAGTGATTAAAGGTAAAAACACTGAACAAAGTAGTTTCATGTGTTTCTCCAGGGCAGTTCGGCGCTGCTAACCGAGCTAGCTCAGCTTGTTGCTCTGATAACTTAAGATCCAGACGTCCGTGACTAAAATCCTTCATCCGGTTAAATATAGTTAGAAAAAGACTAATTGTATAGCATTAAAGTTCAAGAAAGGATGGTTTGCGGACAAAAAAAAACTGTCTTTTCTTCAATTCCTGTATGTTTTCATATCGCAATATATGTCGCAGGGAGGAAATTAATCGCAATGTCAGTTTTTTTCAATACCGTGCAGACCTAATATCAAGTAATAGCAGTGTCCACTAACCCGCAGTAACAGGCAGACTGGTGAATCACCTTAGCCTATCTTTTTCTCACAGAACTGATATCTCAGTTTATACAAATCAAACCGAGTTCGGACACTTGTGTGCTACAGAAGCTCAGCTATCACTAACGCTCATATATGCAAAGTGTGATACTACTGAGGGGTTTGCATAGAAGTCATGCAAAGCGTTTTACTCGAGGAGTAACTAACTAGAGGTTTGACACATTTCAAGCAGCAATAAACTCTGTCCACACCCGCTGTGACCTGCTCGGTCTTGAAAGTATAAAATCATCAACTAATCTGTTCACTCTGAACTGAAGGACCCACTTCAAACATGCAGTAACTTTCTTAATACCTTTGTTAAACCAATGTCTCAATAAAGCCTAACCTTAAAGGAAGCAAGCCATTTTGCGCAAATTATAACCTTTATGAAATATAGTGGCTTTACAATGATTTAGATTTGACAGGTATCAAATGAGTTTAGAAAGCTGAAATGAGTTTGGAAAGCTGAATATTACACCTACAATTACATTTAATTTTAATTAATTTGGGCCCTCGTTTGTGTTATTCTCAATATTATTTTTTATAAAGTTTGTGTGCTGGTTCAGGCCATCAAATACAAAATATATTAAATGAAAACAATTTCCAAAACAGTCAACACTCCAGTTTAAGAAAGTACAATTGTGGGAAATGGGGAAGAAATTCGTTTTTCGTATGGATTTTTGATGGTGTGATGCACATGGCCCCTAGAAATAAGCCTTTTTGACATGGAGACTGATTAGGTCAAATAAACTAATAAAACCCTCCTTTGAATAACGTGGGATGACCAAAGCATTGAGTGTGCAGGGTGGACATTGTCAACGTTAGCAAGCTAGGCTAATTCATTCATTCTCCTGACTTTAAGTAATCAATTTGACTTCAAGCTGGTTTTAACTAACTATAACATCGTTTTATGTTTCTTTCTTTGTGTGGTGCATCATTTAAAGGTTTTTTTTAGCTGCAGGTTTCACAGGCTGCAGGTGAAACTTACAGTGGATCTCCATGAGTCTCTGACCTGCTTGACAGTCGGCGGGCAGGACACCGTCCGTGTCACTGCCTCGATCTGAACAGAGGGAGGGAAGAGCAGTTTAGAGACAATGAGGTGGACCATGATACACACACACACACACACACACACACACACACACACACACACACACACACACACACACACACACACACACACACAGTATGAAGAAAATGTATTAACATTGATTTAAAGAAAAAAACTCTTCTGTTAGTAGTTAGAAATGGACGTGACATAAACCTTCAATACACACTGTATGAAGAAAATGTATTAACATTGATTTAAAGAAAAAAACTCTTCTGTTAGTAGTTAGAAATGGACGTGACATAAACCTTCAATATTTAAGGACTGTTCAGGCACTTTAGCAAGTGTTACAAATCCTTTCAAGCCTCTGCAGTTATAATCTTTTAATTTTGTATAATGGCTGGAGTAAAAAAAAAAGTTATTATTGCCTCTTCAAAAGCTTGCATTTGGGTTGCTGCTCTTCAACAACCCAAGGACCATACACTCCTTCCTGTTGCCATTAAACAATATAAAAGCCAAATGGATGATACAAAAGCTGTGGAAGATAAAAGCATCTGCTGCTTCCAAGTCCACTAAGCTCCCACAGGGTTTCATAAAGTACATCCCAAATCATCTCAGTGGCTAAATGGCTAATGTGTCCTTACATGAAGATGAGGAAACATTACTGTGGTTTATTGCTTTAGATTTTGGACAGACAGGAATAATAGAGGTTTACTTTTAGTGAGGACAGAGGTGTGTGAAGTGACAGAAATGAGCCATTAGATTAGAAGAGTGTTTATAGCTCAGGTGTGAGGGTTTTTCATGACTCAATAAAGAAATGTGGTGTAAGGGTTGAGGAAATGTTGATGGCACTGCTAAGAACAGAGGGATGCTGATTCATCCTCCTTCTGCCACAGGAAGCCACTGATGAAACTTCTGTTACAGTCTCCTAAGCACATCTGCGGAAACACCAACCGTAAAAAGAAACAAAACTATAGTGACAATCGTTTTACTCTGGACACAAAACAGACAACAAAATGGGTTGAAAATAATCACAACACTGCAGTCTGCACTGAACTTAGATTTTTGCAAATACTTCTTATTAAAAATGTTGGAAATAGCCCATTTGATTTGTCTCAAATTGTTACTTGTATTTTGCACTGAATGTGTTCTTTTAATGTTGCCCCTAACCTCTAAGGTGGTTAGTATTGAGCTTAGCATAGAGCTCTGATGAGATATACTTGATATCCTAGGAGGCTTTATAGCTACATGACAGTAATAACACAATATATCATGTCTGTACTGGCCTACAAAAGGCCTTATTAAGACCTTTAAAATAAGTCAGACTACGTTGCCCAGGGTCAGTGTTTGTGACTTTTAGTTTTGTTTGTTTATTTGCTTGAATGCTGAGCTCAGAGTTGTGAAAAATTATCTTCATTGTTTTTTTGTCAGAGAAGAGACATGAGTGCAATCATCTCTACAGCACGTCTGCAGGATAACTCTCCGGGCAACCTAAGCTGGTTTTAATCATTTAAAATAAAATTAACTAAATGAAGTTAATGTTTACAGTTGTCATTTCAGATAGATCTTTTGTCTACAAGAAAATTGTTTCCATAGGTCCAATGACTTGTGTGTGGTAAATCTGCATAGCAACAGTTATTAAGTGATTGGGTGGGGCCTAGCGAACAGTCAACTGTTGCAAAATACATAACGTTTCTTTAGTGAACCGACATCAATGCAGCATTTAAAGTCTGGAAAAAAAAAACTAAATAAATGATTCCAATGAGGAAAAATCTATAAATAAAACTGTTGGATTAAAAGTATTAGGTAAATTAAAATCTTTGAGAAAAGTGTGTCTTTTGTTCGGTCTCATTATAATTGATAAAAGGTGGTTAGTGTTGTTGCAACTAAAACTGTTCATAATTCGATCCATCTTACAACAATATGTCCGATTTAAATCGATTTGTCGTCGACCAACTTTTCTCAAGCTTGAGTTTAATCAAATGTTCCAACCCCAATTTTAACTTACCCAAACCCATGTAAAGCAAAACAGCCACAAGCCAAAAATTATTTAAAGTGGACCTATCATGCTATATTTGAATAATATAGTGTGGGACCATACCCAGTGCATGCAGTGCATGACATTAAGGATTTTGGGAGATGGCCCTGTGGGCCATCCAAGCTAATTTACAGATGGCCCTGAGCCCAATAGAGATTGCCCTTAAAAATTCGTGCGGACGAAATGCCACGAAGGGTTTGGGGGGCCTCCCCCTAGAACATTTAGATTTTTGCAGGTCTTAGATGCTGTCTGGTGCATTCTCTAGACTGAATTATGAGATGAACCAGCACAATATTATATTGTACAATTTCAATTTTATTCTTCATTTCCCTTGTTTGTTTGTTCTTGGCAGGCAAATGCCTTCATCAGATGTAAAAATGCCTTCATCAGATGTAAAAAAGTAGATAACATTACATTCAGTTATAACTGCCAAAACAAACATTATTTACACTATTATGGCCCCTGTTAAAAATGTTTGTAATGTTATCTACTGTAAGTTGGTCGAACGAATGCCTCCTCATCCGGAAGCTGACCGAGCAGACCTAGACATTAGAATTGACTATTCTTGTCTGTCACATACTCTTCTTGTCTGTCACATAAGTGGCGCAACTGAAGCGGTATTGTGCTAAAGGGAAATTATTGTGACCGAAGAGATTTAGATTTGCCGGCCAACGGGAACTCTGACGTCGCCATTTTGTATGCTTCGCGGATGCGCTCGGCTCCTCTCGACTGCTGCTCGGGTCTGCTCGGTCAGCTTCCGGATGAGGAGGCATTCGTTCGACCAACTTACAGTAGATAACATTACAAACATTTTTAACAGGGGCCATAATAGTGTAAATNAGTCGATAGGGACTTGGCGTTGGCAACTGGAAGCGTCCAACCAGATCAAAGTCCCGGCAAAACCAAGTGCTCAGCCAAGGTGTTCCCTGGAGCAAGCGCACCACTTGCTCCCCGGGGCGCCTGTCTCAAAATGGCAGCACAGCTGCTTCTTACACACTAGGATGGCGTCAAATGCAGAGAACAATTTCACCCACGGGGATTAAAAAAAGTCCCATCTTAAGACAATCAGCTACGTGGACAAAAAGCTTTCAAACGGTTCTAGCGTCTTCTCGGCGTATTTCTTGTTTTTGTGTATGAGAATAGTTTGGGCAGCGTGAGAGCGTGAGATTGAGAGTGAAAGCGTGTGTCACACGCCAGATGCGTGAGAGTTGGCAACCCTGTGCTATCAGAAACAATGCCCGACTGTTTTGGACGTAAGATGGTCGGTGTTTACATTAGCATCGCTAACACTCAGAGCTAACCCGTACTGTAAGAGCATGTGTGTGAAGAAGCAGGAAATAAAAAGGAACTCACCTTGTGGTATAACAGGCAAGAGAGAAAGCCGTTGAGCTCCATACTGTTTCAGAAATAATCCTTGATAATCCATGATATGGCGTTTCATCACCGCAATATTTGCCGGTAGAATCTCCCGCATGAGCTCAGCCCCCTCCTTTTTTTTATTATACATTTCTTTTTTTGTTAAAGCTTTATACCCCAAATCAGCACTTTAGAAACAGGAAGTGAAATAGAGGGATATGAGGCATGGCTAGAATGGGTGATCTGTTTGGTTTTTTGAGCAAAACACTTCATAGACATGTTTTTAATATATTTTTATATATCTGAGACCTATGCTATTGCTGAAAATAGCATGATAGGTGACCTTTAAGGCTACTTTCTTTGCTTAGTTTGGATTTATTTTCAAGATTTCTGCCAACTCTGGCTCTGTGTTTTCTTCTGAGGGAAGATTCCACCTCGCTAATAGCTGCATGTACTCTGACTTCTGGGCAGACTTCACCTTGTTTTCTGGACACGTTTCAAAACATCAGAGGCGTCTATCTAGCGTCGCTCTTTGTTTTTTTAGCTTCCGCTTTGTCATTAAAGGACTTGCTTGTGGCTGTGTGTGTAAGTAGGAGTAAGTGGTAGGGGTCCTTTTTTCTTTTTATCTGCTGTTATTTCGATGTTTACAACTACAGAGACTCAGACATATGCACTTCATACATTCATCCCAATACAAAACTGTGAATGTGATGAATACACACAGTGGTTGAAAGTAACTAAATACATTTACTCAAGTACTGTACTTAAGTAGGCTACACATTTGAGGTACTTTACTTGAGTATTTTCTTTCTGTGCCACATTATACTTCTATTCCACTACAATTCAGAGGAAAATATAGTTTTTTTTAATAAAAGACATTTCACAGTTCCATGTAAATATTTTCTGCTTTTCATTTTAATCATTTCAATATTTTCTTTAAAAAATGTTTTGCTGAAATAACTTCTTTGACTCATAAGTACATTTTCATAATCACACTTAGATAACTATACTCAAGTACCATTCTCAATGCAGTACTTTTACTTGTAATGGAGTATTTTACAGTGTATTATTAGTACTTTTACACACACACAAACATGGCCAGTGCAAACATGGTTAAACAGTTAAAAGGCAGCATTTTAGGGGAAGCTGGAGACTGACTTGTGCTCATACCATAAAATAATGGTATTAAGTGTCTACACCTGTGATAGGAGGAAAAGAAAGGGAAGAAAGAAGAGAATAATAAAAGAAGCGGAGGTGAAGCATTTCCACAGCCCACCTAGGTGGAGGCAGTGCGTCCAGAGAGGGCCCAGAAAGGAGAGAGAGACAGAGAGAGAGACAGAGAGAAGCAGAGGGGGCACGAAGGCACAGACACATTATGAAAGACTGCGACAAAGCTCCTTCAGCTTAAACAAACCTGACAGCGTCTCTACTTCCCCAAAACAGGTCTGCGTGAAAATGTTTGGCCTCAGCTGTCAACTCCAATCATAACAGCTCCTGGTAATACATCACCATAATTACCCTGCTCCAACACGCTGCCATCACATTCACTTAGCACACAGCAAACACTCAGTGTGGCCTCCAGACGGCTCAGTCTGTCGATACAAGTCCAGGTAGATTGGAAACCGCATCAAATTGTGCTTCATCAAATGTAGGACAATCTTTTAAAATAAAGTATATCATCTAGTTATTCGCGGTGCAGTATTACATATTTATGTTTCTGCTTGTGTTTATATGCTAATGTCGTTTATTTTATGTCATCAACCTGCCATGGATGAAAATGAACCTCTTTAGCTAAATCTGGCACATTTCTATGATGCACTCACATAAATAATGTGCTTTGTATAAATACATTTAGAAAATATGAATATTGGTACTTCTTTTTGTCTCATTCTTTATGTTAGTTTATTTAAAATAAATCACTACTAAAATAATAAATGATTTGTTTTGTTAAAATAAAGCCATCCATAGACTTGAGTTTTTTACCACTGTGTACAATTATACGCCATTATGTAAATGTAGGATTTATTTGACTGATTACCTTCGAAATAGCAGAATTACAGTTTATATATATAATATAATAATTTGGTAAATATTATTTCATTTAAAAAAATCAATATTAAAATGCACTAATCTCTCTCTTTCATGACATTATGGGACATTGGCTCATTAGTCATCAGGTTTGTTGTTTGTGTTATGTGTAAAACAAATGCTTTCCTAGTTCAACTAAGGCCACACAAAGCTGTTAGCTAACCACTAATAATAGTCTAATGTGTGTAGGCATAGCTAACGATAGCTCAGGTGCACAGATACTGACACACACGCAATGCTGTCCCAGTTTCCGTGTGCAGACACATGCATAACATATTACATTAAGCAGACTATCCAAAGCGACTTACTATAAGTGCAATAAAACATAAAGATAGAAAATCAGAAAAAACTGAAAAATGCAGATATATTCACTTCAAATAAGCCAAACCGTTTAAGTGATGGTGCATCAGTGGCAACAATGCATTAAGTGCTCAGTTTTTTTCTCTGTTTTTCTTTTTTAAATTTTATTTCATGGTCATGATTTCATGGTCATGATTTCATGGTCATGATTTCAACAGGTTAGTTTTTCAGTTTGCGATGAAAGATATGTAGACTTTCTGCTGTCCTTCTGTCGATGGGAAGCTCATTCCACTATTTTGGAGCCTGCAGGATTGCAAGCAGGCGTGTTTTAGTGGAGGGGTACCTGGATTCATCATGATTTAAAAACAAGCCTTTGTGTTCTTCTGACCTTGTAACACGTTTTTACAGTTTTTAGTATTTTACTTTTTTACTTTCACTGATATCCAGCTTTATATCCCGTCTGGATAAAGTCCAAACCACACCAAAACCTTCTGTAGCACGCCTTTGTTACTTCCTGGTTTTCCATTTAAACCCACTCTCTCATGCGCCCATCCTAATTAGCTATGATGCTTATTCTCAGCTGTAAGAGGATCTTATGCTCCTAACACTATTCATTTTTAAACATTTATCAGCCAAGAAAGTATTCAAATAACCATAAAGTGACATTTTGTTGATGTGACTTATAATCAGCAGTATTTGCAGGCTCCACTCGTAAAGTGTTGTTCCTTGTTAAAATGCGAGATGAATGACCCAGAGAATGAATGAATAAACTCGCAATGCTGCAGGTTCCTGAAATTGGTGTGTTGGTGGTAGACAGAGCAGCAGCTAAACTGTAATTTCAACCCCTAAAACAGTGTTTAGGCCGGTGTCTGACGTTAGCCTGCAGACTCACTGTTTGCAACTGCAGTCTTTTACACTCCATTAAGGGCAATTTTGCCTCTCATCTGAGAGATTGGCCCCGCTGTGGGCTTTGTTGTTTATGACGCTTAAATACTTAAATACACCACAGACACAACAGGCATGTAAACTGACCCTCTGCCAGTCTCCCTTTAAGTGTGTGTGTGTGTGTGTGTGTGTGTGTGTGTGTGTGTGTGTGTGTGTGTGTGTGTGTGTGTGTGTGTGTGTGTGTGTGTGTGTGTGTGTGTGTGTGTGTGGCAGTGACGCATCATCATGCCTGTGGTCCTGTCATTAAGGCACTGTAAATAAAGCTTAGGAGGGTAAATGATGCCACCACGCGCATAAACGCACACACACACACACACACACACACACACACACACACACACACACACACACACACACACACACACACAGAGCTAAGATTCATTCATTCTTGCTTTAGTCGGCATAAAGATGTCCTATTACATAATGCAAAACTATAAAAAAATAATGCACATTCTAGTTTTTTAACCTTCACTTTTTAATTAGTATGTTGGTGATGGATTGAGCAAGTGTCTTAATCCTGAGAAATGACACATATTGAAATAATTCTGTACTAAAGAATGCATTGAAAGTACTGCTCCTGAAGCATTATGAGACATTATTTGTCAAGACTGGATTGGATTGTATTATTGGTGGCCTTAATGTAAAATTGCATGAGCATGAATAATATATACTAAAAAACTGGAGGGATTTTAAAAATATTTTGACAACAGCCCCTTAACAGGACAAGTTAAAGTAAGGTACCTTGTTGACAACCTTGTTATTAGAATGTATTTGTATCTAAGATGAAGACTTTTAAGATATCAGAAGGCAATGTTTGGTGGCAGTGGAATCTTCAGTGGATAAGATAAGAATTTGTGTTTTTTTGTCATATGATCTGGTTACTTGATAAAAAGTCAAAAGATAAACAATGAAATATATAATTATAATATAATTCTACTTGATCTGAATGTCCACACTAAGTCCGGCTGAATAAGCGGCTTTCTCAGCCGGCTCCTGCTGTATCTCTCCTCTCTGATCTCTCTCCAAGAACTCTGTCTCAACGTAAACCTTCTTCCAGACAGGAACATCGACATTGGATGATTTGAGCCCTGCATTACAGTACGTTCAGTGACAATGTTTCTTTTCACATTCAATGTCGACATTTTTAAGATTCTTGGCATTTACAATAACAACAACAGTAGGTTCGGCACGAAAACATGGAGGTGATGGTATGTTAAATAGAGCCTGCAGGCGTGGAAGTCATCACTTGTTCCAAATCCTCTAATGATCTCCATATGTCCATCAGGTAACAATAAGAGGACTATATAAAGATTTTGGTGTATGTGAATTATGAATGTTTTTTAACATTTCAACGGTTTTAATGTTTAACACCTTGATGTGAGTGTCTGGAATGAGCTAAAGGTATAGGTATGATTAAGGTTATGCAAAATAATACATCTGTTAAGTTAACATGCATTAATGGCAGGTCTGTGTTTTGATATGTAGTTGGTGGGAGTCTTTTCCCACCACCCAGTTTTTGAACCTTCTGTTTCTGATCATGAGGCGACCACTTTGTGTTTTTCTGTTTTCTGTCTGTCTCACTGTGGTCTGAAACACCATGCTCCCGCATCAAATAACGTCACTGTGTGTGTTTTCCAGCCGTTTTCAGCATGCAGGATGCCAAAACCGTATCTATGGAGACATAATTGCCTAAGGATTTCATAATCCGCCCGTTGCCATCAAAACATTAGGGGCAATTCTTGATTTATGACTGTTTGCAATCTTACTCTCGTTTGAATCAGCGTCTCTCTCCCGCTGTTACATTCTGTATTTCTCTCTCTGTTTCCCTGCATTTTCCTCCATCTGTTACCCTGTCTCTTTGTCTGTCTCTTTTTCTTTCTGACTCCATTCAACTTCAGTTCTTTCTCTCAATTTTGATACTTAGAATACTTCCATTAGTACTCTGCATGTTGTTCACCGTGAACAATTTTGACCGTAGGAGGGATCCTATTTTCACTTTTTCTACCTTAGATCACCATTTATCTCTATACTTTTCTCCTGCTCTTCTCAAATTTCAACTATTTGCTGATGCTAGAATGCAACAACATATAACTCATCTTTCTCTTACTCCCTGTATCTCGCTCTCCTTGCTGTCATCGTCCAACTGTTTGTGAATTGCAGAAGAAGTATGAGATTGTGGTCAGAGTGGTTTGGATTCTTGGTCTGGGGTTTGACGGGGTGATACAGGATTACTGGATCTCATTTAAAGTGATGTGTGACGCAGCAAGTCTACAAACAGACATGGGGGTGCAGATTCATTTTATGATTAATTAATGACTAGCATCTTTGGTTGCCACAGCATTATCTATGTCCTCCAGAAAGAGATTGAGTACTGTATCCCTCTGAGTGTGTTTGTCTGTGAAAGTTCCTGTTGCATGTCATGCTCCTAAATGTCATTGATAATGTTGTTTCTTCAGTATGTAAATACATAAAACACCATATCTTAATTTAAATATTCCATTTATTTGTTGGTAAGGACCCAAAATCCCAGTGTGCAGTAGTTGATAGGTGACCTTTGACAGATTGCACTTCAGTAGCAAAGCATTTGCACAGCACTGAGTATATCTGCCTCAAACATCAATCATGTATGAGTGGACTGGCACGGGCTGCATTTAGCAGCAGACCTTCAAACCATCTGAAAAAGGCAAGATGACCAACAAGTTGCAATTAGCCTCAAGCCAGGCTATCTCTCATTCAAAAATCTCAGTAGAAACAGACGCTGGATGGCAACAAGTGTCTTTAATTCTATACACTCATGGGTTTAGCTAAATGTATTGTATTTTTAATTTAACATGAGGATTATCACACTTATGATAAAAAAAACATTATATTGTTGTTGTTGCTTTGCTGAAGGAGAGATATTTTATGTTGTGTGTGTGTGTGTGTGTGTGTGTGTGTGTGTGTGTGTGTGTGTGTGTGTGTGTGTGTGTGTGTGTGTGTGTGTGTGTGTGTGTGTGCGTGCGTGCGTGCGTGTCTGTGCTCTAATCAATAGTAAAGTTTGAGTGTAGTCATAATTTCCCATCCTGCTGATGTCAGAGATCAGGAAAGACAAGGGTTCAAGGCTTCCTGGTATGCGTGCTTGTTTGTGTGTGTGGGGGTGTGTGTGTCTATGTGTGTGGGGGGANCGTCCAAAACAGTCGGGCATTGTTTCTGATAGAAACGTTTCTGATAGGGCCGTGGGTCCACCTTTCAGATATTACGTCATATCGGACGCAAATCTGGATCAGCTCCGTTGTAGCCCCGTTTTTAGAGATTTGGGTATGGAGGAAAAGAGAGAGGGTTTTATTTTCTGACGCTGCGCTGACACACCGGGGACACATGTTTATGTATAAAAGACATACAAAAAGTGTGTTATGCATGATAAGTCCCCTTTAAGAGAAGTCCTATGGGGCATTGTTTAAAGGAGCCCTATTTTGTTCATTTTCAGGCTGGCTCTTTTGTGAATGGTCAAGCACTTAAGAGATCTCCCGCCCCTTAGCCCTTTCATATACAATGTGTAAGAGCGCTAGCCAATAGGAGTGTGACTGTTAAGTAGTGATATCACTATGTCACAGAAGTTAACAAAGGATTGCAATTGAGGTTTTTTATGCGGGCAGGGCATGGGGCAGAAGGGAATGCGAGAGAAACTCCCTAATGCGGGAACACAAGAATTTTAGCCTTTTCAGTCCATTTACATGCACAGAAACGTATAGAACACACTACAGAAGAGGGAAAACCCCAAAAAGCATAATAGGGCCCCTTTAAATAAGATATAGCATCACACACACAGATTTACTTTGGTGACACTTCTTTTGAAAATTTAGATTTTTTTCACATTCCTTACGTGTGAGTTTTTTTGTGGAGCTAGCAGCAAGTGTTTATAAGTGGAAATGGTTTATTAAGCACTCGAGCAAAGGTTCCAAATACATTATGATGGTTTGAAAAGGGCCAGTTCACCCAATTACAGAACACTCACTTTTCCTAAGTGGCATCTGCTCATGCACAATGTTTGATGTGCGAAGGTTTTGATCTGCAAAATTCTGAAACCAATACAACTGAAGCTAATATTTTGTTGTGCTGCTCAAAGCACTAAAAGTTTAATTTGACTACAGATTGCTGATTTCGTTATTTAAAGCCTAACAAACAAACAAACAACTCTAACCAACACAAAGTATTTTACCCTATTGTGAGAGCAGTGTTTCTCAAACTTTTTCATACCAAGGACCACTTAACCAATACAAAAACAATCGCGGACCACCTAACTCCACAAATATCCCAAAACACATTGGTTTTTACAAATCGCCTGAAAATGGTGCAAACAAGTGGCCACATGTGTGATGAAGGTGTTTATCTGGGCTATATCATGCAATCAAAAGTGAAACTTAAGCTCGCTCCATTGCGGAGATATTCCTACGACAGTGCGGAAAACTTAAATTTATTTATTTATTTCAAATGTGACATTTTACCATTATACTCACGGACCACTAGGGGGCGTTCACGGACCACCAGTGGTCCGCGGACCACACTTTGAGAAGCACTGTGTTAGAGGACACACAGCACTCATAATTGTGGAGGCCAGACCTTTGATCTTCCCTGCTGGGGAACAATATAACTGCTCAGACACACTCCCACTACTTCCTTTCTAAACTTCAAAGAGCTTGCCAAGGCAGAAGGTACAAATATACTACAGGAACATAATGATCTGAAACAGATTGGCTGGAAGGAATATTTTGAGAGAAGAAATAAATAGAAACAAAACCCCCCAAAAAAATAATCTGTGTGTCTCTTTCACCCCTACCTGATCTCCTCAGGAAACTGTGCATTGGTGACCAGGAAGCTGGAGATGTGATGGGTGTGGAGGAGGCGGATGAAGGAGTTGATTTCGGGGTACATGATTGGCTCACCCACCAGGGAGAGGGCACAGTGTTTGACTGCCAAGCCCTCCTCGTAGCGCTCAGGCTTCACTCCTGGGACACCTGGAGGGGGGGAAGGAACAGATGATTTTTTTCATGCTAATCCACCTTCAACTCAATCAATATCTCCCACCAATAAAAGCATCACAACAAGTAAGCCTCACACGAGGCACATGTTTAGGACGCTGGTAGCTCCGTCCTTTAGGACTTGCCTTAGGAACTTTAAGGTTGCTGTAGGAGGCACATGTAAGTGTTTTTTTTATTTAGTATGTGGTTTTTCACTCATTATTGGTGGTGGGCAGTTGGTTCTGGAGCTTGGGTGGTGATAGTAGTGCGTAACGCGTATACTGTAGCTGACTGCTGACTGAGTTTAAAATACCATCTACAACAGGGATCACCAACTACATTTGTCCAAGGGCCAAAATGTATCCAATAGACACTTTCGCGGGCCAGCGAATGGGCCAAAATACCAGCAAACGTATTCAGATTACTTTTAGACTACTTTTGGAATAGTTTATTTTTCCATAACAGATGGGTATGTTTTGGTGCACAGGAGACACTTGTATTACTGTTTTAATGGCTTATCAAGAACTCAAACACAACATCTTGGTGTCATTCTGGACAGCTCCCTCTCACCTGCACCCCACATAAAACACATCGGACTGCATTCTTTGTACTGTCTTAAAACCTTTCCTTGGAATATGTTATGAATTGTAAGGTGTCCTTGGGGGCTTTGAAAGGCGCCCCTAAATAGAATGAATTATCATTATTATTTATTATCTGAAACGATGTAATCACTTTTAAAACTTTTTTTGTGAGGAAACTTTTCCACCAATAATTCCAATAAGTATTCCAAAATGTATTCACTTCAGGTTTACGAAAGTAACTGTAATCAGATTGCTCGTTTTTCAAATGTAACGCCAGCTGAATACAGTTAGCCTACTTGATTTTTGTATTCTGATTACAACGCCATTACATGTATTACAACCCAACCCTGCTTCTAGGCTACTGTCCCGCAGCTCTTGCCTCTCTGTTGGACTCTTCACAACGAAGGATCACTTCTTCTTCAAGGCAGGGAAGGTTTTGCAGTACGCAGTCTACTGTCCCGCAGCTGCTGCCTCTCTGTTGGACTCCGGTACTGCACCTTACTCACGAGACGTTGTAAAAAAAAAATGGGTGGGGGGCGAACGCAGTAACCACTCCGCCAAATGCCACATTAACCCCTGTCGTGCGCACCGGATGAGAAAGTCTGGCGGGCCGGATGTGGCCCCGCGGGCCGCTAGTTGGTGGTCACTGGTCTACAAGCTGATGCTTGACCACCAACTAGCGGCCCGCGGGGCCACATCCGGCCCGCCAGACTTTCTCATCCGGTGCGCACGACAGGGGTTAATGTNGTGAAGGTGCAAGTGCCCGCCCGTCGGGACTGCACTCCTCTCTGGACATGCGAATGAACACAACACATCGTATACCCACGATCGATCGCGACGCGATCTGACCTATATCAACCTCGACAAACGCTTTAATTCTCTGTCTCCTCGCCGTACCAAGCCCGGCCTGTTCACGTGGCTCGTGAACTGCAATCCAGATTCATCGGTCTGTCACCCCTGTAACATGCCTTCTTCAGTCGTGCCTATCACGCCGCCGTTTACTAACGTCGCAGGTGCGTCGAGGGAAAGCCTCGACTATACGGCACCAACGGGTATCGAGTTTTGACGAGGTGGTGTGTGTTGTGTGTGGTGTGTGGTGTGTGTGTCGCTGTGTGTTGCGTGTGTTGCTGTGTGCATTGGTGGTGTTGTGTGGTTGGTGTGTGTGTGTGTGTGTGTGTGTTGTGTTGTGGGTGTGGTGTGTGTGTGTGTGTGTGTGTGTCTGTCTGTCTGTCTGTCTGTCTGTCCTGTGGTGAACACATATCATACCTCTCCACAGGTCCAACTTAACTCCCGCCTATAACATTCTACACTCTCAACAACAACAAATTGATAAGCTACTCTTATACACAGTTAACAAGTTTTACTATTATTTGTAAACTATTACGTATAAACAGGGTGCCAGTATACAATTCTATAATTTTTGAACTTTTTAATAAGGACGATTATGTCACATCTTGTCTCATTTTTCACACCGCTAACTTACACCATAAATTCACGCCTATTGATCACAGAGCG
>NW_011369951.1:4938633-4951294 GCF_000735185.1 Notothenia coriiceps
GTCGTGCGACCCTGCTGCTGTACTGGCTTGTAGTTCGTTTATAGCATAACGTTAGCATTTTGCTTCTGGCGACTAGATTTAGGATTCAAAAATTATAAAAGTACGGTTGACATATGGAGATTATCCGGCTTAACAAAACGTGATCCCTCTCTTAAATGTGTGTCAACCACAGACCTTATTTCGAGCTATTTTCCAAAATCCTATGGAGAATTTGCATTGGTTTTTGACGAAGGACCGGAAGAAGTTTACTTCCGGGTTTAAGGACGCGTCACTGCGGCTCTCTATTCTTGATGTTTAGCTCGGATGACGGCGCGTATCGAACTGTTCTGATAAAAACGACTCTGTAGCTCGTTGTCTACCTTGCTATGATTGTAAAGTCATGTTTGTATTTTTACAACGTTATGTTCATGAGTTATTCATCCGCGAAATTCGAATCTGTCAATAACTCAGCTCAGAGGGACGTGCATGTCCCCTCGCTCTGAGTGTTCTCTTGAGGTGTCTTCACTTATGTGAAACCCTTTATATGCCTACAGTCTATGTGTGAAACCCGTGCCTATTGCCAAGCACTGATGTTATATCTTTATAATTAAGGCCAAGATCAAAGTAAAATCGATGAACCACTCCATTGTTGTGGTTTCTGTGTTGCCGTAGCAGCCGATCTGACCAGGAAGCACTAAATGAAAAGTTTTGCGAGATCTCCCAAAACATTTCCTTTTTGTTCAAATTTTTTTTTTTTTCTTCTCCATGTCCCCTAGGGGGCTCCGTATAAAAGACACCTGATGATAGATAAAGCTTTTAAGATATCTTTGGAATTACAAGAGAGAGTCGTTGAGACCAGGGATGTAATGACAGGCTGTAATGCCCTCTCAGAGCCTATGTTGATAAGACTATAGCGTAGACGGCAGGATGAGGGCTTTCCTATTTAGGTTAAATTGAGAAAATATTCGCCGTAAGTGCGCAGGGACCGTCTACAAAGTGTGACGCCGAAACGAAATTATACCAACATATTTGCCTGCAATACAATTCTGCCAAAAATACTTCCCCTGTTGTACCATGCAGTGCTACCAAATCCACTTCACACATGTATGGTGTCTCGTTGGTTAAAATACACAAATGGTTTTAGGAAAATATGTATTTGCCACATTTTTGTTAATAGTTTATGGAAAAAGTGCAATAACTTTGCCGTGATACAGTATAGTGCTACCAAAATTATTCTAGACTTAAATGGTCTACGACTGGTTATTTCATAAAAGTTATCTGAGAAAAATATGCTTTTTCTGTGAGTTAGACATTTTACAAATGTAATAGACAAATATGATTATAGCGCGAGGGACACATTTCTTCGATATCTCAAGGAGATAACAAGGCTGTGTGGACACAGTAGGACTGCACAGGGGCCATACTTCGGTTTGATGGTAGCCATGTGCGAGTAAGCACAAACTCCCTTACTAACATTTGCGTAAGCCCTTTGTTGTAAAGAAAGGTAGGCATTTTTCTTCAGAAAGCTCTTTATTTTATTCAAGGTTTTCTCATATACATAGGCAAATGAATATACTCTGTATTTAAATTAATCGTAATTATACAATATGTTAAAAGAGATACACAATCATGAAAGTCATCACCATTTCCTGTGTTTCAGTCCTGGAAGCCATATTGTGCTAGTGCTCCAAAGGGGAGCAGGCCTCGAGAGTACTCCTTTTGTGTTGTTCAGTTTTATTACCTGCACCTCACATTACAACATCATATAAAGAGTATGCCTGTGTGCTACGAAGCAGGATTTGTGGTTAGCAAGTTAACTTCAGGGTTGTTTAAACAAGTGCCATGAACCTGAGATGTAAACAAATGAATGCAACAAATAATGTCCAGGCTACCTACAAAAAGACAATACAGTCAATCAGCTGCAAAATGTATGAATAATACGTTTGACTTACTCAGGATATTGATGACCCTCATTAACATTATGAATGAATGAGTTGTGTTTTTTCTAAAATGTAAATGAACAACATACTGCAGAAATACTTACGTTTTCCCCCTGACCCATTGTTGACACCTATATACTGGCCATCAAATAATTTCCTCTATGTCACTTTGCATTTCATAGCTATACATTTGGTCAGTAGGTAGACATGCTATATCCTCAAATACAGGAGCATAGCTGCTAAAAGGAAGGTGCATATTTAAAATATTTCCCCATTGCTCAAACATACTAGAGGGAACACTCTCAGCTTTATCCTGACCTGCATCAGAAGGACAGGTGTGCTTTAAGAATGTGCTGACAGGTATGATGCCTTGTTGTCTGAAGCTGCATGCAAACTGTCCACACTCAGACTCCGAGCAGGTGAATGTGCTGTCTGTTTCACTGTCAGAAGAGCCATTGATCAACGTGTGGGACTTGGTAGGTCCAGACCTCAGGGATGCTCGATGTGACATTGTTTTGTCCTGAGGAGTGTTTAGTTTGCTAATTTCTTCAAGAGTGAGGCATTGTACAGGATCCAGGAACTCTAGTTCTACCAACCTTTTCTTGTGACAAAGTGGTGCATACTGTAAATCGATCTTAGTCAACAACTGCTTATTTAAGAAAGCAACATCTTGTGGCTTTGTCTGACATGTTGCCCTCTCTTCACTGGAGTGTTCTTTCTTAAATCCTGCTAACAGTCCCCTCAGATCTCCCCTCCGCTTTGGATCAACTTTCACACACTTTGTGCTGTACAGATGCTTGTGCCAGCTGAGCGTCAGTGAGGCAGTGTCTGAATGAAGTTCACTACAGATGCTGCCGATTTCATAATACTCCAGCTCACTGTTTGGCACTGGCAGAACACTTGACAAACTTGCATCACCGTAAAACTCCACATTCAACCTCGGCTGATCTGCCCTTATCGGGACGTTTTGTTTCTTGTTTTCTGAATCTGTGAGCGTTCTGTTGTCGTCAAAGCAAAACACTACATTGCCAGTCCCTTGCTCTGTTTTCTGTTGCGAGTTATCAGTCTGACCCTCTGCTTTGTGACGCCTCACTTTGTAAACGGCAACACAAATTCCTATAATCACAAGGATGGATATCAGAGGAAGAATCAAAGCTAGGAGCCACAGGTGCACGCTGCCCTGGGCCTCAGGGCATTGATTACGGCTCTCTGTTGTAGAGAGGCAGATATCACAGGCATGGTCAGAAACATTATGTAGACAGACACAGGATGTGTTCTGCTCAGCACGTCCACACCCACCCAGACGGTTTTGACAGAGTGCAGAAGGACAATGCCGTCTGGCTGTGTCCTCCTCAGAGCAGGGCGAGGGGAGGCAGACAGTTGGAGAGCTGCAGCCCGGCTTGATAAGAGTCGAACTTGGCCTGACTTCTACCATCTCACTGTGTCCACTGAGAGGCAGAGTGTAACCGCTCACAGTGAAGTACTGCACACATCCAGTGAACCCTGCATAAAGAGATGAAGACAGATATGCATGTACGTTTAAAAATACAGGTTGTAATATAAGAGTGATCTTAAACAGCAAAACTTGGGTGCTTGGTCCTAATTTAAATAATCTGCTGCAAGTTATTACTTAAATGATGATGAAGCAACAAGAGATAACGAGAAATGACTGACTATATAGTTTATATAGATAGAGATAAGACCCTGATCATCTGAGGACACCGCCCTAAAATGATCTATCTTTAGTTTACGCGCAACAAAGATGATCTTTTCCTTCAGATTTGACCTGATTAATCAGACTGTTGGAACTTTGAATCACCTGTCACAGCTGCACCAAGAATAATCTTTTCCACACGAACAGGAGAGAGATCCATCCTGTGCTCAGTGATGTTTAAGGCTGATGTATTATCTAGAAGCAGAAAGGTAGTCTGTCCGATGCTGAGCAAAGCGAGGACATGCCAGACTCCGTCAGCCACAGGAGAGTCCAGAGGGAACTCTGACTCGTGTCCTGACAGTGTATCTTTGAAAATGTACACAGGCCTTCTGTCTTTTATCTGTATTAGACAGAAGGAACAAGCTATTACACACTTCAAATATATGTAGTAATATATGTATGTAATCTCTGGATAAATGTGTTCATGCCTACCTTTAGCATAGAGAATCCTATCTTTTCAACAACAGATATTAAGACCCCATCTTCTTGGGTCTTGAACTTGATTTCAACCACTCTTTGGTCTCTGCTGTTTTCCTCTTTGTTATCATCCAGCAATCCTTTCAGCAGATAGTCTCTCTTGAATCGCTCCTTTATGACATACTCAATGTATTCATTCCCATGAAATCGCAATACAAGCTCCTCTGACATTTCTATTGAAAAAGACAGAACATGTTTAATTTGTATAAAAAATAAGAAAATACATTTAAAATCAGCCCTGGGTATAAAAAGGTATATTTACCCTTAGCACAGTTGCTTCCAGTAAAAATGCTTTTGCACTCACAAATAGAATATGACCAAAGGTCATGGCACACACCGCCGTTTTTACATGGGTTGCTATGACATGGTGATGCTGTTATCCGAGGACACCTTCATGAAGCAAAAAGATTATGACAGAAATCATTTGTGGAAATGTGGACATAAACATAAGTAAACCTCACAGTTTATTCTTACATTGTAAAAATGTATTGTGCATATTAAATGATTACCTATTAAGGATGTTATATGTTGCTAGGGCCATTGAAGGTCTCAGCAAGATGCCATTCACATGAGTGTTACGAATACATCCAACAAAGTCATGGGTTTTAATCTGACCAGGATGCAGTAAAACAGATTCAAAACTATTGGTTCCTCCAAACGTCATGTTACTGCCAACATCTAGTGTTCTGAAAAGACATGAGATTAATCAACATCAAATACGACCAACAAGTAGGTTGTGTATTGTGTGTAAGTACTGATTACTATCTTACTGCTACCTCTTCAAGCTACTGCCATCACTTTGTGAAAAACAGAATCCAGTGTTCTCTTCATCTGTGCAGTTGTCCACATGCAAAGAACCCATCTGTTAAATGGAAATATTGCTTCTATCAGTCTATTTAGATTGACTTCTCTCATTTCAAAATGTAAAAAGCCAACTCATTAACATCGCGTATATGTATTGACATATACGAAACTCACATTCCCAATCCTCCTGGCAGTGACACTGTGGAAATATCCGTCTGCCACTTGTTTGTTTGTGTGTAGCCTCACAGGTCCAGAGCCAAGGTCATAAGAGAGATGTATGGCCCCATCCAGTATCTCCAGTGCAAAGAAATCCCTGCTGGATGATCCTCCAGGGTTATACAGGAGCAGAGACTTCCTCTGTACTGTTGCAAACTCTAGAGAGATTAAATTTGTCCTGCGATCCAACGGGGGAAACTCCATGAAGGACAGCTCCTCAAAGCCATAACTGTGCTCCTCACAATGGACTCCACTTACTCCTAAAATGAAACAGGCTGTTTGAATATTTTATCTCAGTCAGGTTGAAAAGTTTAAATTAAAAATAATAATTAAAGCTGCAAATTACACATTTTCACCTTCTTGAGGAAAGTGGTAATATAACATTAGTAACAATCTCATATTCTGTCAATTAAATGTAATGCCTTTAAGCTAACAGCCCATTAGCTAAGTTTAACAAGTGCAAGAACGAGTGCAAGAATGAACATTTTAAAAGGGGTTATGCTCCAGACTGTTTTTTCCTTTAATATGAGAAAATGGCCCACAATTTCAGACAGTTTATGGAAGAGTGTTCCACGCATATATGCTTATGACAAGGGACAGATAACATATAGAGAACGAAAAAAGAGAAACCTGGAAAAGTATCGCGGGAATCACAAATAATGATCCTCACAATAGCTTTCAATAAAGTTTCATGAGTTGGATTGTGTTGCTCTTTTACAAAGTCAGTGTCTTCGTCCTGTTCCAAGAGTCCGTGCTAAACTAACCTTACCAACTGCTAACTCTAGCAGGAAAGCAAATACAAATGTAAATGTTCCCATCTGATGAACTTGGGCATTAAAGCTCCCTCTTTATGCATATTTCTTACCAAAGGGACATTGACAAGAGAATCCAGTCTGTGAATTGGTGCAGCTGCCCTCAACACAAGGGCCTGACCTACAGTGGTTTGTTGGCTGCTCACACATTTCTCCTGGAAAACAAAACAAGCCCAGTTTTTTAAGAAATTCTGAAAACTATTCATGCATAACGTTTTTAAATATTTAAAAGGCTACCCTCAAATCCAGGCACACAGCGACAGTGATATCCATCCTGCGTGGGAATACAAGTTCCCCCGTTTTGGCACTTCACTTTCAGGCATTTGTCTTCATCAGGAGAGCAGAACAAGCCAGAGAAACCACTCTGACAGTGACAGTAGAAACTTCCTGGAGTATTCACACATGTGCCTTTATTTTTGCAAGGATTTGCTTCACATTCATCAGTGTCCTCTTCACACAGTTTCCCAGTGAAGCCAGCTGGACATGTACAATTAAAAATCTCTTTCTGGGGTGACACAAAGATGACTGCTGAACTTTCCAGGACAGCAACATCCCGGCTGATGTAAATGTTTTTGTTGCATGTTGCCCCGTTTTGACATGGGCTGGTGAGACATGGATCAGTTGTGATGCGAGTAATCGTCACATTGCTTTGAGCCTCCAGTAATTTCCTATGGCCTACAGAGATACCACTGGCCACCTCTTTGCTAAGATATTGACCGTTGTAATTTTTCGCCGCTGCCAATAGAAGGATCTCACTGCCAAGATGCTTGATTCCAAATACATGAGTCTTAGAGGCCTGAAGGTTAAACAGACTGTCTAAAGCTTTCACAAAGCGCAAATACTTATTAGACATAAACTCTTCCATCGAGGATGATGACACATAAAATAGTATGCAGCTGTCTAAAGTAGCATTAGTGAAACCTTTGTAGTTTACATAGATGCTGTTGTTGACTGGGAAGTGAAGCTGATCTGTAGCCTCGATAGTGATGTTTAATGTAGCCTCACCTTGAAAAGGAGATGACATCAGCTCACATGTGCCGTTAGGTATTGTAAACATATTAAGTTGTCTACTTTTGATGGCGCAGTAGAATGTATCAGACTCATCCTGATCTTCAGGATGGACGTTACCGATCAGGCCTCCATGGAAAGCACTGCCAAAGTATTTCACCTCGATGAAGATATTTCTAGGCAGTGAAGGGTTATCGTTCTCATCCATGATCTTGATGTGGATCATTGTTGTTGATGAAAGCGGAGGGACCCCTGCATCTCTAACGGCCACCAGGACTCGATAGGAAGAGATTTGTTCCCGATCGATAGTCCGTGTGGTAAATAAAACTCCATCAGGAGTCAGGGAAAAAGCAGTACCCGTTGAAAGGTTAACCAACCAGTAAGTAAAAGGTCCCTGGTTTGGTGGCAAATCAGAATCAGATGCATTTAAAGTTGCAATTAATGTGCCTTGAGGTTGATTTTCCTTCACTTGAGCCTCAGTGAGTGTGAGTATGGGAGTGTTGTCGTTAACATCATCAATAGTGACAATCACATTAGTAGTCCCAGTGGATGGTGGAGAGCCATTATCAGTGGCTGTAACAGTCAGATTATAAACTGGCCACAGCTCTCTGTCAAGTGTAGAGTTTACTGAAATAACACCACTTGATGGATCAATGGCAAAAGAGAAGTTTGTGTTTCCATTTTCAATACTGAAGAAGAAACTATTCCAGTCCAAGATAGAGTCCTCATCTAGAGCACTCACAGTTATCACAGATGTCCCAACTGGGCTATCTTCTTCAACATTGGCCAAATAAAGTTCAGAGGTAAAAACTGGTGCATCGTTTGTGTCGATGACACTGATGTGGACCAAAGCCTCGTCTTCATCCATGCCAGTGATAACACCAGAGTTCTTCGCTAGAATTTTCAAAACTACGTGACTGTTGCCTTGTTTTCTCAAACTGCCAGTTGTGTATATTTCTCCAGATTGTTTGTTAATTTCAAAGCCCATATGTTTGTTTTGACCAAACATCAAGTAAAACACCTGACCTGCAGAGCCTTGGTCATAATCTGTAGCTGTTATTTGTCCAATTCTAGTTCCAAGGGCAACATTTTTAAATACAGAAAAGCTATATTCTTTTTTTCTGAATATAGGAGTATACTCATTAACATCTGAGATGTGGATGACAACGTGTGCTAAACTAAATAAAGTATGACGACCATTGTTTAAAGCTTTGATTGTCAGATCAAACATTTGCTCTTGCTCATAATCAAATACATCCAAAGTGATGATAGTGCCATTATTTGAATCAATTGCAAATTTATCCACATGGCCAGCAATAAAAGAGTAGGCTATCTGTGCACCTGCATCAGCATCTGTTGTCTTCACAAATAGGACATTTGTTCCAATTTCAGAGTTTTCAGGCACTGATGTAATATACTCTGAGGATGAAAAGACTGGAGGATTGTCATTCACATCCATAACTACCACAGTAACATTTACCGTTCCAGTTTTAGAGACCCAGCCTCCATCCAGGGCTGTGATTTGGAGATAATAAATATTTTCTTTTTCAAAGTCAAGCTCTCTGATCAATTTTAACAGCCCAGATGCTTCTCCTACAGAGAACGGTAAATATTTATGGTCAGGGGTAATACAGTACATGATTGCTCCATTGGGACCATAATCCCCATCTTCTGCTAGAATTTTCCCAATTACCGATCCTGTCTGCAAGTCTTCAGGGACAGAGAAAATGACATCTGGCTCTCTAAAGCTTGGAGAAAATTGATTTCTCCCAGTAATTTCCAAAGTGATTTCACTATGTGATGACAAAGAAGGGAAGCCCTGATCTTTTGCAATAACTAATAAAGTGTAATACATATTTACACTCTCAACCAAAGAGTGATTTAACATTACTTTCCCATTGTCCGCTTGGATCCAGAAGAAATCCGATGCATTACGTCCATCCAAAAAATATTCAATACCAAGGCTGGTGTTACTGACATCCTGATCTATTGCTGTTAACTGGACCACCTCAGTACCAACAGCCATGTTATGCGGGATAGCAATAAGAGGCTTGAAAGCTAAAAACATTGGTGGGTAGGAGTTATATGGCTCTAATCTCACTGTGACTGTGGCAGTGCTGTACAGAGGAACACTGCCGCAATCCAAAGCAATAACTGTAAACTCATAGATTTCGAAAGCAGAATTATGTAACATCAATGGTTGCTTAGTATAGATCTCACCAGATGAAGCATTCATCCAAAACTGCTCATGTTCATGTTCTATAGCATATATGATCTCACAGTTCTGCCCCATGTCTGCATCTGTTGCAAAAACCTGCATAACAAACACCTCTTTAGCTTTTGTTTCAGTGAGTGCAATGCTGTAAAAAGGATTAGAGAATACTGGTTCATTATCATTGACATCTACAATGATTATAGTGACTTCAGTGCTGATGCTCCATGCTGAATCATTTGCATTTACTTTCAAGATATAATGATCTTTCAACTCCCTGTCCATAAGTCTTCCAACAGTGATGAAGCCACTAGTGAAACCAATATTAAATGTCAAATCATCACTTTGGTCAATTATGGAGTAATAGATTACTGCATTGGCACCAGTATCATCATCGGCTGAGGTGACTTGTAAAATGGTGTGTCCAACTGGGGAATCCTCAATGACCTCGGTAAGAAAAATCTGTGAAAAGCGAGGTGCGTTGTCATTCCTGTCTAAAACAACAACGATAACAGTTACGGTGTCTTTGTGAAGAGGGGTGTTTAGCTCTGAAGCTTCAACTGTTAAATTAAATTCCGGGATATGTTCTCTGTCTAAACTTGCTGTGGTACTCAATAAACCATTTTCAGGGTCAATTGTGAAAAAACCCTCTGTGTTTCCTTCTGTTATATTGTACTGCACTGTGCCAAAGCTGCCTGAATCAGCGTCAATGGCAAGAACATCACAGACCCAGGATTGTGGGTAGTTCTCAAAGACTTCACACCTGTACTCTGCTTGGGTGAAGTGAGGGAAGTTATCATTTATATCACTGATGTTTATGTGAATTTCTGCAAATGATGAGAAAGGAGGCGAGCCAGAGTCTCGTGCTTCTACCAACAAAGTAAACTCCTTTTTGGTCTCATAATCCAGAGGGTTCTCCACAGTCAAAACTCCACTCGCTTGCTCCACATGAAACATGTCTTCTAAGTTTCCAGAAGCTAGATAAAAAAAGACAGGCTCAGCTCTGATGCTTGCTGCAGAGACAACTGCCACTAACGTTCCGACTGGCGTGTCCTCAGAGAGAAAACCGCTGATGACACTCACATTAATCTCTGGAAACTCAGAGGCATTCTGAAACCTGATGCTGATCGTAGTGACATCAAATTTAGGATTTTCTCCAGCATCTTCCACATGTACATTGACAACGATAGCTTCCGTTCTCCAGAGACCACTGGAAGTGAATACAGTGCCGCTGTAGGGTTGGATGGAAAACAGATCTGAACTTTGTCCATATAACGAATAATGTAGTTCTGCGTTCATCTCAGTATCTTCATCCGTTGCTCTTAATGCACAAACAACTGAACCTGTAAGGGTAAAAAACATAAACTAAATAAAACTCAAGTCCATGTTATCCAGGGTGGAATAAATAACTGTCAAGTGGAAGTGAAAACTCTCACCTGGAGCCATCTCTGTGGGTACATAGGCCACATATGGGCTGTTCAAAAACTGGGGCCTGTGGTCGTTAATATCTCCGATGAGCACAGTAACCAGCACTGAGTTTGACATAGGCTGAGTAGGATGCTTGTCACTGCCAATCACCATCAACCTGTAAATGGCTACTGTCTCCCTGTCCAGGACTTTGGTTGTTAGCAGCTCTCCAGATGTTTCTTCAATCGCGAAAGGCACATCAAGGTTCTCCATCGAATACCTTAGGGTGTGTGAAAAGATGTTATAGTGTTCAAGGATTATGTATCGATCAATATAATATATATAGAATCTAAGAACTTTTCCAGAGTATCTTATGCAGTATAATGAGTAAATACTCAAGAAAGACCAATGTGTCAGAAATGTTAATCCTAATGTTACGCTACTATTATCAAGAAACATGATACCAAACAAGGTCACGGACAAAAATGTGTCTCTTAAGCAGAGGCGCGGGAAGGTATTTTGAGTGGGGGTGCTGAGGTGCTGAACTCTAGTGAACACTATTACGGGCAGAAGCTACAGTGGAATGTTCTACTACAGCAACACTCCCCACAGGAAAACACACAGTACACCCACGACTGTTACAATGAAGGCTCGATAATCAGCTCACGGCATATAGGCAGGGGTAAAGTGTTCCCCCCACCCCATTTTTTTAAATATTGAAGTTAAAAGCATCAATCTGGTGCACTTTGAGAGCAACATGAACTATGGATACATCTCTCAACATCCATATGAAACACAACTGTAATCAGATGTTATTTTTCTTTATGGATATTTTACAAATCACTCCCCTTTCAAACTGTATTCTTGTTTTACTGCCATATAGTATTTCATACCTGTTTTTCCTTTATTCTCTTATTTTTTTTATAACGATAGTGATCATATGAAGGTGTGCCGCGGAAATATGCTAATCTTTTGAATAATTTGTTTCCAAACCGTTTGAGACCCACTGAGTTAACTTAGACTAAAGTTAACTATCTAAACACTCAGAGAGTCCTTTAGCTCACCTGAGCCTCTCAGTCTGAGAGGAGAGGACTCTCCTCCAGATTGCTGTGGAACAAACAGCTCCTTATGTCCGTTAGTGCAGCTAGCTAACCAGATGCTAACAACACGGTCCCTGCTGGCACCGACAACTCCTGCCCCGCCTCCCTCCACGGTTCACCGTTCGGTTCTCCCCTCCCTCCTCTCCCCCGGACGGGGGAGACAGACTCGGAGCAGGGTGCCAGCTTGGCGGCCGAACATGCTTCCCCCCTCTCCGTCACCACAGCGCGGCGGCGAATAACATCGCGCTGCTCTCCAACTCGGTGGTGACACTGGTAGAGCGCAGACCCGGCGTCATGGGCGGGCCCCATGGGGCCGGGCCCGCCCATCCAGGATTTGGGCCCGCTGTTTTAATCAGGGCTGAATATAACATTTTAATTGTTTTATTATTATGTTTATTGTTGTTATTTGTAGGGCTTTGTCCTAATATTTATTTTTGTTTTAAACTATGTTGAAAGATTAGTATAATATCATTTTTTTATTTTGCTATGAAATTCTGAATGAAAGGCTGCGCACGAGACTGGTTTTTCGCTGGGTTAAATCGTGTGTTTTTGAGTGAGATGCGGCACAGCAGCCTGTCAGTTTACTCTTGCTAGGTTAGTTTGGCTATTATCATTTATATTTATCTGCAACAATGGATTTCAGGAAGTGGTTCATGAAAGGAATATGGCAACTCAGCGCCAGATGCAGGCACATTAGAAGACATCAGTTACGTTACCAACGAGCTAGCAAGCCAGCCAGGGACAAGGGAGGCTGGCAATCAATTATATTTTGAAGATAAATGGACTCTCAAGCCGGCTCTCTCACAAACTGCTCTGTGCGCAAGCAGACCGCTGCACAGTGTACACGCTTTCTGCCTCGCTCAATCTCTCTCTCTCCCTTTCTCTCCATCGCTCGACCTCACTCCACCTCTCCACCCTGTGTGCCCTCCTCAAATTTGTCTGCGTGCTTGCCCATGTTGGCACAGCGTTACAATGTCTACAATAAGACCGTA
>NW_011369951.1:4951344-4951575 GCF_000735185.1 Notothenia coriiceps
TATTGTTGTTGTTAGCATATGGTGCTAGCTAGCTGCGCTAACTGATATATTGGAGCTGTTTCAATTAAAACAGAGGAGCGGCATTTCGCCGACAACTGCACCGAGCACTTGACGTTATGCAAGTAGCCAGACAGTGGGACATTGTACGAAAAGTCAGCACGGATAGTGCGCGCAACATGATTGCAGCGTCCACGCAGCTCCCTTTCGAGCATATGCCTTGAGTTGCACATA
>NW_011369951.1:4951614-4954671 GCF_000735185.1 Notothenia coriiceps
TGTAACTGCCTCTGTGTCAGTCAGCGCAGTATTTCTGAGTTATTTATTTTGGTAGGAACCAAAGTTCTCTAAGGCGGAACCTTTGTTTTTATATCACCTGTTTCCGTCAGGACATACTTTAGCGTAACACTCATCCGAAAAGTCCGCTGATTTAGTACATGTTTTTCAGTGCTGATGCATCTGCAAAATAGCTCTTAGCATCAAGATAAACAATCGTAAAGAGTAATACCAAGCTACACAATTTTCCTCATGCAATGCAGCTACTAAGGTATATTTTGCTGACGTTTTTTGTGTGTGTTTTCTGTTCTTGTTTGTATTACAAACAAGAACAGAAAACACACACAAAAAACGTCAGCAAAATATACCTTAGTAGCTGCATTGCATGAGGAAAATTGTGTAGCTTGGTATTACTCTTTNTGTACAGCACTTAGGTCTGGAGGTTTTAAAGTGCTATATAATCAATCAATCAATCAATCAATCAATCAATCAATGTTTATTTATATAGCCCAATATCACAAATGTTACATTTGTCTCAGTGGTCTTCACAGTTTGTACAGAATATCAGTATGACAACACGACACCCTCTGTCCTTTGACCCTGACATCGTACAAGGAAAAACTTCCAGACAAAACCCCACAGTTTAAAGGGGAACATGGGAGAAACCTCAGGGAGAGCAACAGAGGAGGGATCCCTATCCCAGGACGGACAGACGTGCAATAGATGCCGTGTGTAAATCGAAGAGATAATACATTTTACAGCGTAGGTAGACCAAATGTTTGGAAATGCATGTGTCTGTAATAAGAAGATGAATCCACGAGGATGTCAACAATCCTGTGGGAGCCATCAGGGAAGTAGTATGGTGAGAGTCAGGCAGGACCGCAGAGACAGGTTCAGCCACGACTCAAAGTCCAGGACTCATATCCAGTACTCAGGATAGAGGATCCAGGACACACGAACACAGCAACAGGATTAGCCTCGACTCAGGATCCCGGCGTATATGTAGATACAAAAAAGAGATTTGGGGGAAGCTGGGTTAATCGGAACATGAGTACACAGGTACAGACAGCCAGAAAGACGGAGTAAGGTGCCCCCCCCGACAGTGTAAGCCTATAGCAGCTAAGCTAACGTGTCTACATACATGCACTGCCTTAGGATAGGTTGAGGGAAAAGGGTAGCAAGTAAGAAACAGAGGCGGAGAGGCACACGCAGGGAGAAAGGTCCCCACTGGAACCTTAATTGGAATTGGTGAGAGGTAAGGAGTAGGTCTGTGACTAATACTTTTACTGTCAGCACTCTTATATGAACTTTTTCTTCTGTCAACCTATTTCACATCCCCTACCTCTCCACCATTTCCAAACCCAGAGAAAGAGACTTAATTAAACATGGTTTATACACATCTACATATTCAATTAATGACACATCATTAATCTAATTTAGTTTAATCCTATGCATCAAATGTATATAATTATGGCGGCCTGTGGTCGTGGTCCAATTATGGATTTTCCTCGATTGGACGATAAAACTGATACTTGATTCCTCTCCTCTTAAATTAATTTCATCTGGTCTTTTTAAAATTCAACATACGTAGTAATCTTAAAGGTTTATAGCAGCAGTCTATTACACTTCATAACATTCATTATCATACTCAGAACTTATGCCGGGCGTATTTTAACAGCACCTGTTGGTCTTTGCATGGAGATCCACTGAGCACTAGGAGAGTCCAAGACCACCCAGTGGAAAGAAGGAGAGAGGGGGAGGAGGAGACAGTCTGGGCTTCAGGCCTGACTCCCAGAGCTCCAACTTTCCCCGTCTCCCCTCTCTTCTGCTCATTTTTCATGACCACCACACGTCTCTCCTGTCCATATTGGTAATTACTCAGTTTGACCTCACTTCAAACCTTGACCTCGTGCTGTTCCTTCCCACTGTTTTTCTTTACTTGGTGCTCTTTTGATTTAAGAAGGCATACTTTCTGATTCCCCTAGGGAAAATTCAGCTGTTTTATAATAGTTTAAATACAAACATGCATTAATGGAGAGGTGTCAGAGCAAAGGGGCTGCCAGGTGTTGTCGCCCTGGAGCAGCTGGGGGTTCTGTGTCTTGCTCAATGACACCCGGTACACCCAAAAAGTAATCTGTTACCTTTTCCGCTACCAGGACATACAACATTTTTTTTATTTACACATTTGTTCTGGTCTGTGCGGTGATTTAAAACAGTGACCATCCGGTGACATATGGTTCCCAAGCTAAGCCTCTACAGCAGGGGTCGGCAACCCCTGGCACGCGAGCCAATGCTGGCACCCGTAACCAGTGGCACACTAGGAATAAGTGGAATAAGTGGACAACTATCATATTTACAGCACCTGGGGAGCGCTGTTGGGGTTCAGTGCCTTGCTCAAGGGCATGTCGGTTTGGGGACTTTAATCAGCGACTATCAAAGCTACATAAACACTGGTAGCAACACTGTGGTGTAAAAATCCAATCCACTCCACGTATGGAGTTGGTTTGACCATTTATTCTTCTAAAAACATGCAAAAATAAAGTAAAATTGGTACCAGTTACTTAGTGCAAGTTGGATTGCAAGTGGAAGTGTAAATGTGATGTAACTAGGGCTGTCAGTCGATTGAAATATTTAATCGCTATTAATCGCATGATTGTCCATAGTTAATCGCAATTAATCGCAAATTAATCGCACATTTTTTATCTGTTCTAAATGTACCTTAGAGGAATATTTTTCAAGTTTTTAATACTCTTAACATATGAGTGGACAAATATGCTTTATGCAAATGTTTATTATCATTTGAACAATGACACATATTCTCATGAATATTAAACACAACAACCTCTGAACATTACAAATATCCGCCTCAATTCAACCTGGAACCTCTCATACTATACAAAGTGTGTCTGTCTGTCTGTGTGTCTGTGTGTGTGTGTGTGTGTGTGTGTGTGTGTGTGTGTGTGTGTGTGTGTGTGTGTGTGTGTGTGTGTGTGTGTGTGTGTGTGTGTGTGATGGATCGTTGCAGATATGTGCAACTCAAGGCATATGCTCGAACGGGAG
>NW_011369951.1:4954716-4959127 GCF_000735185.1 Notothenia coriiceps
TGTGACAAGGAGGACCTACTGTGCCTCACAACAGAAACATAGGGTACCTTTGACGGACCCCCCTCTCGAGAGACACTACACGGATTACCCAGCAGATTCACTGCTCGGTGCGGTAGTTGGCGATTTTTTCTAAATCTCGGGAAAAAACGGGGGAGTCACCCCGTTGCTGTACAATCAATGTGTTGATTCGCACAGACAACAGGCCACGGCTATGGAAGCAGCCTACCTCAATCGCCAGGGAGGAGTACGATCTGCGCAGCTTCTGAACGCAGCCAGGCGGCTGCTGTTCTGGGCGCGCACACACGTTGCTCTCATCAGAGCAATGTATATTCCCGGCGAATTGAACAGAGGGGCTCACAGAGTGCAGCAGCTGTGTTATGCGAGGAGCACGGAGACTCAGACCTGTGTCACACGCACTGGCGCCTCAGTGGGATTTGGCTTTGGTGTTACTAAGCAAAGCCCCTATTTGAACCTTTAGACCAGGTTCCCCTTAAACTGTTGTCAGCCAAAGTAGTATTACTTTTGGCTCTATCAGCGAAAAGGGTGAGTGATTTGTCTGCTCTCTCTGTGGCTCCGTCATGCCTCCGGATCCAAGGAGATGGCAGTTCAGCTGTTTTACGCCCTAACCCGGCTTTTATGCCAAAGGTCGTTAGAGTCGAGAGTGATCACCTTGGATGGCTTCTTTCCCCCTCCTCACAGGTCGGAGGAAGAAGCCGCGTCTCATCTCCTCTGTCCTGTGCGCGCGCTGTCCTGCTAGTGGCGCGCACGGCTGCCTTGCGCCATTCTCAGCGCCTGTTTGTGCATTATAGAGAGCGCTCGATCGGGCAGCCTCTGTCTGCACAACGGCTGTCACACTGGCTGTGTGAAGCTGTGTCACAGGCATATGTCTCCTCATGGGGTGGATCCCCCGGAGAATGCGCACTCCACCAGAGGAATGTCCTCCTCCACGGCTTTGCACGGAGGAATGTCAGTGGAAGACATTTGCACTGCTGCATCTTGGTCTTCCCCCTGTTCATTTATTCAATTGTATTTGAGGGATGTCTCCCATTCCTCTCTGACACACCCTGTACGGAGTGTCTTGTCAGAGTGAGTGACGTCAGGGATCCAGCCGTGCGCTCTCCTGCCTGTCTGCACGCAGAGAGCTGCTGTTCCCCCTCTTTTTGTCACTGGGCAAAGTATGAACTTCGTCTCTACTTTTTCACAGCGGCAGGTATGTATTGTTCCCAGCCTTCGTCCCCTCATGGAAAATATTCCTGTTATGCTATATTCCAGGGACGGCGATGCGCCATTACGCATGGCGCAATAGGCATGGGTTATTATCTGAGCAGGTGTGTTTGTGCTTCTAGTACCGGGCGGACCCAGTGGGGCGCAGACTACATCATGCTTCGCCCTTAACCCAATAGCGATAGCCTTAGAGGGCGAAGCCATATACGAAATAGAACTGAAGTTACCTACTGTAACTCCAGCTTCTATGAGTATTAGCGAAGCCCTCTAAGTGCTGGGCCCCACTGGCTCCACGAATAGCTGAAGAAAAGTTATTTTGTATGGGAGCAGATTGTCGGGCCTCCTTCCTATTTATACCGGAAGGGAGCCCGAGGGTGGGGCCCACCTTGCGGGTGGGCGTGGACTACAAGTGTTTCAGTGCTGCGCGGGTGCGCAGGGGATTACCCAATAGCGTAGCCTTAGAGGGCTTCGCCAATACTCATAGAAGCTGTAGTTACAGTAGGTAACTTCAGATTCAATACCTAAGTATGTTCACTAGTATACACATTACTTATCAACATTGCTGTCTAAATTTGAGAGACAAATTTGACATTTCACCTTATTTCCCCATTGAGACCTTCATCAATGTCTGATGCTGTTATCATGGCAAACACGGTGCCTGTGGAGCAGTCCTCGGACACTATGGTGTTGTAGACTTCCTCCGAAAACTCTGGACTGTTATCATTGACATCATCCACTATGACGTGTAGAGTTAGTGTTCCTGTTAGAGGTGGCAATCCTTCAAATGACAAAGTAAATAAAGATTTGTCACACAGTTTGAAGTGAAACTGACAGAACAAACATCTGATAAAGTTGATCAGATCGTTGGCCTTAATCACCTGAATCAACAGCAATGATGGTAACGGAGTATAAGGGTTCCTTCTCTCTGTCCAGGCTGTGTAAAATTTGAAACGTGCCATTGGGAATAACAGAGAACAAACCGTCACTATTTCCTGTATGCATAAAATAGGTAAGCAGGCTGTTGATACCTAAATCTTCATCCAATGCTGAGATCTAGATAAAAAAAATGACAACCAGAAGTTAGCATCAACACATTATGTAGTCAACATTTAATGAAGTGTTTAGTTAACAAGAGCACCTGATGTGTAAGCTGAGAGGGTTCCTCCTCATTCTCCATTACATGTAAGGTTAGTGTTTGAGGAGTAAAGATAGGTGCAAAGTCGTTGACATCCAACACTGTGAGACTGATAGCAGCAGTAGAAGATCTGTATATATCACCCCGATCTACAGCTGTTATGATCAGGGTGTAGTTTGAATTCCTCTCCCTGTCCAGTTTTTCCATGACTGTGATGACACCTCGAACAGAGTCCACAACAAAGGGACTCATCTGAGTCAATATGTACCGCACTTGTCCATTTGTTCCAATGTCCCGATCGAGAGCCTGAACCTGAAACAGGCTGGTTCCTCTCGGGGCGTCCTCTCTGACTGTCAGGCTGAAGGTGCTTTGAGAGAACTTGGGGTCATGGTCATTAACATCTTCTACGTGCACCGTTATGTTCCCTGTGGTAGCCATCCTGGGTGACCCTTTATCAGTTACTGTAACAGTAATAGTCATTGTATCTACTTGTTCTCTGTCCAATGCCTCCTCCAGGTATATTTTTCCACTCTTGTTATCGATGCTAAACATGCCACTGGAAGTGTTGTTTAAATAATATAAAACTTCCCCATTTGATCCGGTGTCTTTATCCTCAGCATGCAGAGTCATTATAACAGAATGAAGTGCAGTGTCCTCTGGTATGCTGATTCTTTTGGCTGACACAAACGATGGAGCATTGTCATTGATATCACCAACCACCACAATAACATTTGCTGTGGTGGTGAACTGTAAAGACACAGGCTGGACACAGTCATTGGCTGTCACAGTCAGATTGTAGAAGGGCTGTCTTTCTCTGTCTAACTCTGTTTTCAGGCACAAACTACCAGCTCTGTTTATGAAGAACACTCCTTCATCAGCTCCACCGGCCACTGTTAGTTTCAAGGCTCCATTGTCGCCTGGCAGAGAGGGAAAATAATCCATGATGAACACAAATTATGAAATGTCTTAAAACATAAAATATCTATAAAGGAACAATTCCTGCACTTTGAACATGACGTACTGACATTAAGACCTGTTTGCTGCTTCACATATGCTAATACTAAACTGTTGTGCATTAGCAAAAACAAAGATAGCCTACTAAGAAAATAAATTCAGTGGCAAATGCAAAACTAAAATATGCCAACTACATTTTGGATTTTCAACAAGACACAATATAATAAATAAATAACACAAAGATAAACAACATGTGTGATCATGTCTGGATTTGACTTGCCAAATGTGTCTTGTCTCACTAAGAAATGTGTGAATAATAATCATGCTATTTCGCACTTAAAACCTGGAAGGTTTCATTTTCACAGTCTTACATGCTTTTCTTCACACTGGACTTGCAGATTGGGCTTGCCATGGGCAAGTCAATCCAATTAATAAGAAGACATTTTTTCATTGCAACCCTTTTTATTGCTATGATAAATTGAACGATGTAGATGTGGTTGATGCTAATGCCGGCGCTACTGTTTTCTGGATTAGCTGTCAGATCATTTCTTCAAGTGGCTGGGCCGCCACTGCCCCTTTAAAGAGCCTGTGACACGAGTTTCCCCCATCATCCAAACCCATCAATTTGAGTAAATATTGTCCCCTTGAAAACCGTTACTGAACTGATTTTGGTTATTTGTACTTTGATAACCATGAATCTGCCCTTCAATGTTGACCATTTTCTAGATCTTCTCGGGGATTCTTCAAGTCCCGCCAAATTATGTGTGACGTCATTGCGGGCACAGCGTTCCAGCTGCACCGTTCAGGATCCCAGCATCTGCATACTGTAAACGCACGATGGGGCACACAGCAGCAAGCTCAGACAGCGATGACAGTTTAATTTTGAACGTGTTTGAGAGCTCATATGAGGCTGAAGGATCGGTTTATGTTGTATCTGTTAGAAGTTTAGGAATTAGGTGCGTCAATATGGGCGATCATACGGTCATGTAGCCAGTGGTGGACTGGGACTAAAAATCAGCCCGGGACTCTCGACCGGCCCACTTCGGTACCACTAGTAAATTGTCAACGGGGGGAGTGGGGGATGTGCTAGTGACTGAG
>NW_011369951.1:4959167-5039558 GCF_000735185.1 Notothenia coriiceps
TGATATTGAGTAAGAAAAAGTTTGATAAACGCTGTGAGAATGGATCTGCGGGTAGCATTCGCTCGCGATCTCAAGTTGTCTACAACAGGGGTTCCCAAAGTTGGGTTCGAGAGATGATTACAAAATAAAAATATATTTAAAAAAAAAATGGATTAATTTGTTTTATAATTTTTATTTTTTTATTATTATTAATAATAACGTTTGCATAGACATTTTCAGGGGCGGACTAGCCATCTGTATAATTTCCCCGCAACGAGGCTCTTTTACTCAAACTTTACAAACAAATTAATTCACTAGCACCCCCCCGTCGACAGGGGGTCGCCAGAACCCCTGGTCTACAACATACGTTTAGGGAGCTATATAGAAGGGCCGCCCCCTTGCGTTGGAAAAAGCCGACACAGGGGACTTGACATAACGTCAACATAGGCCGACCTGGGAGTGAGGATGTGTTGATTTAACACACTACAGGAAAGGGAAACCCCCAAAAACACATAACAGGGCCCCTTTAAACATTGTAAATCTCATTCTTGATTTTGGACAGTAGACGACCATGTGATACGATCAAATGCTCCAGAAAAGCTACTCATGACCTTGTGGATATATTTTGGCCAACCTTTGACTCATCTCTTATTACAAGTAACACACTGAGAACCGCCAAACAATATTTTAGAATGAGTTTCTTCTCTCATCACTCAACAGGTGATGAAAGCGTCCAATGAGATTTCGTTGCTGAGGCTGAGGAACCCTTGGGGTTTTATCGAGTATCGCGGACCCTGGAGTGACAAGTGAGTAAGCTTCTTGTTTTTTAACGTTTGTAAAGAAAGAGCTCACCCACTCACTTTCTCTTTGTGTGGCTGCAGGAGTAAGGAGTGGGATGACGTGGTCAAAGAGGAGAAAGAAAGGATTGAGCTGAAGAAGAAAGAAGATGGAGAGTTCTGGTAAGTGGAGGTACTTAATAATCCTCCTCCTCTACTTAAACACTAAAACCACACTGTGAAAATACTCCACTGCAAGTATAAGTCCTGCGTTAAAAGCCTTTCCTAAGTAAAAGGGAAATGATTACTTTCAGTATTTGTATGTGTCTTGATTAAATTAACTGTTGCATCAACGAGTAAACTGCATATTACTGGTGTCCATTGGTATTTTCTTATTTAATTTCCACTGCTTAATTAACTGCTGTAGTGTAATCTACATATATGCATCATGTAAGATCATCATGTGTTGGTTGTGGAGCTGTCAGATGAGAACACGTATCTCTAAAAAATAGTTTTCAGCTTTGTGAGTATGCATTTTCTAACTAATCTATTACTCAAGTAAAGTAAGTACTTTGAAATTGTACTTATCTAAAGAAATTGAGTGAATACTGGCTCTGAAAACTATAAGCTCTCTGATGTAAATCTTCCACTCTATCAGGATCAGTGTCGAGGACTTCCACAACCAGTTTGACATCGTGGAGCTCTGCAGTCTGAATCCTGACAATCTTGAGGAGGGAATCACAGCCTCCCCTTCCTCTCCTGCCTCCCCGTCTATCTGGAACATCACTGAACATGAAGGATTCTGGGTAACGGGAAGTACTGCTGGTGGCAGCCGCAGATACAACCGTATGTTAAAGTCTATACATTTACATACATTAAAGCTCCATAGATCTTTTTTTTTTATTCATCAAACTTTTATTCCCTCAGGATCCTTCTGGAAAAATCCTCAGTACCAGTTGGTTCTGACGGAGCAGGACCAGCCACAGTTGGAGGATGATGATGATGATGACGAAGATGACGACGATGATGAGCCGATGACCGCAGAGGAGAAGCAGAGAGCAGAGAAACAGAAGCAGAAAGCAAAAAAGTGCACCGTGCTGGTGGAGATGCTGCAGAAAGACCGCAGGCAGAAGAATAAACTCAACTTCCTCCACATTGCTTTCCACATCTATCAGGTCACATGAGTTTTATGTATTTATTGAATTAATATTGTTTCCTGAATAAACTAACATCTGTCTTTTTGTTTCTTTCATTTGCAGGTTCCAACTGAGGTAAGTGGTTTATGGCCAATGGAGAAATAATCATTATCTGCTTGAAATAATAACAATAATCCAATATTCTCAGTAATAATGTATAAAGGTCTTGTAATATCTTTCTTCATACAGCTCCAGGGTGCGTGTTTGAGCCGCCACTTCTTCATGACCACTCGCCCCGTGGGTCGCTCTGGAAAATATATGGCTCAGAGGTAAAACAGCATCATGAAGAATAATGACTGTTCATTTGTAATTCTTCAATAACCTTTTGATAAAATCAGCATTTTGTTCACTTAGTACTATAGGCCACTGTAAATGTTGCTTATTGTGATTAATGTGCCGTCAATCAAGAGTAATCCCTTCAAATGTTTTTCTCAATGTAACAAATCGGTTCCTCAAAAGTAGTAGTTTTCCAACCTTTTGCAAAAAATAAAATACTTTCTCATCCAAAGAAAAATTATAATAATTTAGCCAGGGCCGCCAATAACCAAGTGAGGGACATACAGATAAAACAACAATGTCAATCCATAAAATGTATCCAAAAGTACTTATGGTTGTATATGGCCGTAATGGTGTAAATGTATAAATGTAACTCATTATCTATGACGTCCCGCAGGGGAACGTGGAGGAAGATGCATCTGGACCCGGGGAACTACATCATCGTGCCGTCTACCTACCGACCCAACCAGCCCGGAGAGTTCTATGTCCGCATTTTTGCCAAGACCGGAAACACTTTGGGGTAAGATGGAAGGGGTTTAGCATTGGGGGCTTAAAACATGGAACAAAAATCAAAAGAAGACTTATTTGCTGAATTTATTATTCCTCCACTCTCAAAGGCCCAATCATAGTCACCCAAACTCCCCTGTACCTACACTCGAACATACAACATTAAGCTACTGTGTATTTAGAAAATTGCATTTAGTCTTAATAGCAATAGGCTGATTCATCATGGCTTCTGTCAGAAACAACAGTCAATTACACAGCTGAGCGCTAGTACTCATTATAACTATAATCACCCTCTTCAGCTTCCTGGAGTGGAAATTAATGTTTTTTTTTCTTATTAATTGGCAGACCACTTTATTAATTATTTCTAGGTTTCTAAGAAACATAGCAAGTAAGGTACATTTAAGCTGAGTTGTGTTTCCCCTACTTGATTATTTCCAAGGTATGTTAACTTTCACAGGAGATACCCCTGAGTTTCAGATTCTTTAAATAATTTTAATAGGAAGATAATAAAAATAATTTTGAAGTCTAAATCGAGCCAGCATGCATTAGTGAATCAACTTATTATAATACATTATTTCTAATTGTATAACATTAATTAATGAAAGAGACAATCTGTTGTGGACTTTTTGTTTCAGGACTCAGGACTTCACTTGCTCCTCTGGGTTCCTCCCGGTGAGTTTATCTGTCTCATCCACTCCACACATGTCACCCATCTGCAGCTGACTAAAAGATTATTATATGTTTACGTTTGTTCTGTGTTTGTGCCAAACAGGTAATGGCTACCCCGGTCTCTCCAGAGGATCAATTGAAAGTTCTGAAAACTTTTGATGAGGATGCCGGCCCTGTAAGAAGTCATCCTCACTTTATTCGTTTTTTATAAAAGTGTGAATTTGAGGCCTTTGCTCATGGTATTGCTTTTGTCTCCCCCGACAGGATGACAGACTGAATGCCAAGGAGCTCATGAAGCTGTTCAACACAGGTAAAACATCTTAAATATATTAGGTTTCACATGTTTTAGCTGCATCTGAAAATAACACAAAGCTTCCCAAAAAGTGGTATTTGACTATCTAATACCCGTAATGGCCACTAGATGGGAGCAAAGTAGTAAAGCTTTCTCTTAAAAGTTGGCCTAGTGGAGCCTCAGAGGTCGCCACCAGTCTAGACAGAAACTCATGTAGCTGCAGTCAGAGGACATCGAGTTTGGCAATAAAGTAATAAGTAATAAAAGTGATTAAACTTGTCCTTGCCTTCACCTTTCCCCATCTTAATTCAATTAAAACCATTGTTTTCGTTCAGTTCATCAATCTGCGCCTTTCTTCCTGTAATCACAGCTCTTGAGAAAGATTACCATCTGCCACTGGAGACATGCCGACAGCTCATCTTTGGAGAGGATGTATCCTTTTGTCCTCAGTATATTCTTTAATATAACTCAAAATCCAGTCTCCTTGTAGTTCAGAACGCTTGTTAAGCTTGTTAGACTTTGACTGCTCTGCATGTATGTCTAGTTTACTCTGTCCTACAGAAATAACGGGTTTTTCTTGAGTTATTAACTTAATTGATCTCTGGTATCATTCAAAACTTTATTAACATTCCTCATAACTTTACCTTTTCAGTCTTCTTTCCTTAACTCTGCTGACAGACTAAAGGGCGCTCCAGTCTCACCCGTAAACAAACAGAAACCCTGCTGTCCAGTCTGCGACATATGCAGGTGTGTGTGTTTGTGTGTCAGTGTGTATTAAAAATTGGGTTGTGACGTCATTGCTTATTCTGATGCTGCTTTCTTTTTCAGTCCATCTTTTTCCAGTTTGATGAGGACTCTTCTGGGACCATGAGCCCCTTTGAACTCAGCACAGCGCTGCAAGCTGTTGGTAGGCACACAACAGAAACACAAACACATACACAATTACACACACACGCCACACTGTGCACCTATTGTGGTGGTTGTTTGGTTTTCACACCGTTGTTCACTTCTCTGTTTCTCAGGAATGCAGTGTGATAGCAAGGTGGTTGAGCTGCTGTCTGAGCGCTTTGCATCAGGAGAACTTCACATGCCCTTCCACAGCTATGTGTCATGTGTCACCAGGATGCAGAAGCTTTTTGGTAAGACACACACACACACACACACACACACACACACACACACACACACACACACACACACACACACACACACACACACACACACACACACACACACACACACAGTAAGCTCTACAGTGGTATTTTATTTTTGACCCATCTGCACTTAACCCTAAAAAATCTAACAAGGACACTTAAGCAGTATATCAGTCACAGTAAAATGTTGATGCAAAAATAATTCTTTTTATTTGATACATTAAGTATATTTTGCTGATAATACATGTGTACTTTGCAATTTTTACTTACTCAGACTTTTTCTTTGTTGTATTATTCCTTTACCTAATTGAAATATACTTATCATGTCTCCCTTGTTATGATTAAGATGTGTAACCTTTGGCCAAGTTAAATTGAACATTTGAGTGAAATATTTTCATGTTTTGGTTTACATTATACGTTTTATTCATATTAGGGCTATTACTAAATAAATTCAGATTTCTCGACAGGATCTAAACCAGATGCAGAAGTTATTCATTGTTGCAGTGATACTGAATACAGTCATTTCCTCCCTCTTCTCCTCAGCGCTGTATGAATCAGAAACCAGTCAGGAGGTGAAAGACAGAGGTATCAACTCTGTGAGTATCTGCCAAATGCTGTGTTGTGTGTTCATGGTGACCTGAACACGTTTCTTATTGTTTCTGCTCTCTGCTGTTCCTCCACAGTGGCTGCTTCAGTTCCTGACAGTGTGAAGACGCTTTGTGATGAGGGTCTCTATCTTACACCCAGCTGAACACAGCATGCCGTTGATTATTAAACAACGAAGACAAATATAAAGTGTATTTAAAACCTTATTCCAAAGCAACAGCGGTGGCTTAGTTCACGCGTTGCTCAGCCATTGTTTTATTCTTTATGATTCATGTACCTTTCGTTATACTTATGGATATGGCCTGATATAGGTTAAAGGTCAGCTTCATTGTCATTATACAATACAGGATTGCACATTCAAATGCAGTTGCTGCCCAGAACACTACCCACAAAGGAAAGGTAAGGATTTGGATAAATAGGAGGTATAATAATTGAATATTAATCAATAATATAACAACTTTAATATATAAAGTATACAAAATGTACGAGGAAGATGCCCTTACACATACACATAAACACAATGTATACAATATAATATGCAGAGTATGCATGAGTATCATTTAATTGTTATGTAATACAATTATATTACTTCACATTGTAATGAAATCGATATCATCATTAAAGATGTGTTTAAAGGTGTCCTTATTCCTTGTGTCTTTTATATGCTAATCGTTTCCAAACCTAAATATTGTTACATGTTATTATCCCTTTTCTCAAAGTTATTATCAAGTTGATTTTCAGAAATTTGATGAAAAGTAAATGTGTTTCTAATGACTAAAGATGAAAGAAAGTATTAACTGTAAAAATACAAGAAGATAAAAAATCACTGCAAGACCAACAGTTTACTCATCCATGCACACATAAACATAGCAAGGGTAATATCTGTGAACACACACACACACACACACACACACACACACACACACACACACACACACACACACACACACACAGTCAGCACTGCCTGCCCCACTGAGGGTGTGAGGTTTATGTCTCAGCAGCGTAACACGCACAATCTCTATTCTTATCGCGCTGACGCCACGTACAGCGTCAACACGCACTCGCCTCCTCCTCTCACTCCCTCTATCCATCCCTCCCTATTTCTCCCCCCTCATGTTCCCTCTAGTAACTGTCAGAGTCTCACAATCTGCCTCCTCCTCCTCTCCGTTACACACACACAGCTACTCGCATGCACAAACACACAGAGAAATGTCATTTTTACACATGCAGCTAATTATAGCACCTTTGCTCACACACCCCTCACTGTTCATCATTAGGTGAGCACACAGGTTATCCTCAGCAACCGGCCATCTACACTGTGAGAGGACGACAGGAAGGACCAATAGATTCCTCTCCATACTCTACCTGCTTTATCATTTGATTGAAATGTTTCCAAACCCTGTGCTTCCTCCTGCTTTTGTGTCAGCTTTACATTTACCCAGCCATTGATAGGTGTAGCCTCAATAAGGCTTTTAAAAACATCTGCAGGCCTCACAGGACTCATGCACGTGTTCTTTCAGTCATTCTGTTTTAAGAAAAGCTAATAAACTAGCTACAGTAAGGCCAGAGGCTGTGCTTGGCTGTACTTGGGCACTGCAGAGTTTCAAACTAAATACTGATAACAGGTCAAGTAAAATGTACGTTAAAAACAAAGCACAGGCTGGTGGGAATATCATTCGTTTTGCAGGTCGCCATTTTGTCATAACCCAAACTATTGGACAAACCCTGAAATAATGAAACGTCACAAGATCCCCAAAGTTATAACAATTCATCCTCATAAGCTTGAATGTGCAATTCAAAAGTTGTTGGGATATGTTATGAAATACCACGAGAAGTATCGGATCACAAAGAGGTGTTGGATCCATCCTCTTTGAACCATGAATAAAATATATTTTTTAAATCACACCAATTCATCGAATAGTTGTTGAGGTATTTCAGTTTGGAACAAACCGTAGACCATGCAGTCACTCCGCTAACATGGCTAAACATATTATGTTATTAATTACCCCTCTCTAAAACCTTTGAATCCAAACACAAATTAACTAACTATAACACTAACATTTTTTCAAACATTTGGACAACCAAAATGACTGTCATCCCTTACAAAACATTATTTATTGAAGTTCCCGGCAGATAATTAGGGAAGCCCCGAGAGGCGTAAAAAAAGTGAGAAAAACAAATAATCCTGGTGGTCGATGAGTGCAGGTCTGATCTAAATAGTTTTGTCCCCAAGGTTAGGAATCACGATGAGTGTGGTACAATCGGTGTAAAAAAGTTTTGCTAGGATCATTGAACTTTTTTGTGAGAACATGTGTGTTGTCGTAATACTTTTTTTGTCCACAATAGGCTGACGTGTATCACTATGTGTTAGAAATATGACTAAAAGGGTCCATGTTTTTTTCCATGTGAGCTTTCTCCATGCACACTGAACACAACTTACATATATTGGGTATGGGCGTTAGGACATTACTGTCATGTCATATTTTTGGCTTTAAATGTTTATAAATCGGCTCTAATGTAATGCTTTAATTTCTATGTAGTGCACAGGGGTATTTGAGGTATTTAAGGATGACTCCAAATAAAGCAGTTGTTATGACTCCTGGTTCTCATAAACGTTATCATATCAAAAACACCCATCAGTCAGATCAACAGAAAGAGAGACAGTGTCTGAGCTGTCAGGATATAACTGTAAACTGTGTCCTCTCCCTCACAGACAGAGTGTTTACTTTTTCTTTCCTCTCTGTTGATTCTGGTCTCTCGACAGCGGCGATGCTCATCCTTCCACCTGCTCTTCCTCTCCCTCCCCCCTCCCCAAGCTGTCCTGTGGGATGTGATGATGCTCTGACAGGCTTTGCGTCTGTTCTTGGAGGTGCTGGTATTTCTGTGCTGTGGCGGCCTGTGCTGGTACAGGAATAGTGGCGGAGTTGTAGAGTGGGGGTGGGATCTGAGGAGGGCTGGGATGCTTTGAGTTCTGTGTGTTTTCAGCCATTGTATAGACACAGGAGGGAGACCAGGGAGGATTGCGTAAGTTCCCTGGCTACAAATTTAGCCTGGGCTTGCTCATGCACAAATTTGATGAGCAGTACTATCTCAGTCGTCAGAGCTGGGGTATTTAAAGATGTGAGTGTGTTGGCATGGGATGTGGGGTGTATATATTGCGCCTGTTTATTTACAAGTCGTGATGATGGCTGATCATTTGGGATTCAAAGAGGGGCATTTGCATCTAGCTCAGCAGCTCTCCCCTGCTCTCTGTTCCTCATCCTGCTGTTGCTATTTCTTTCTAACTGTGTTTACACCGGGGTCACCAGATGTTTCATAGTCGGTGCCGCATTAATATAACATTGATGAAGCATGTGTTTGTATGTTTGTCCAACTTCATGACATGGCCTGAGATATTTAAAAAGCAACAAAGGTCATTCAGGTAAATGCATGGATTGCAGTGTGTCTATCATCTTGAGTAGATGTCTAAATGGAGTATTTTTATGCAGTATTAAAATCTCAACCTGTGCCAAAGTCCTGAGGTTAAGGTAGGGTAGGTAAGAATGGAGAGACCAGCTCGAGTAAGTTAGAATTTGAAAGTACACAACAGAAAAAAATCGGCCCCTTCCTTCAGACTTCCTTACAGAGCCCCTCCTCCAACACACACGAACGCGCACATGACCAATGAGGGCACGAGATAAGTTTGTGCACGAGATGGAAGGCTGACAGGCAGGTAGGCCATCCAGTTATTTTCCAGTTATTGGTCGTGCTTTTTACAGCGCCACGGCTTCCACAGAAGAAATATTTGTATATATTTATTGTCAAGGCATTTCATGTATTCATTGCTATCAGGATGTTAAGAGCCTTCCATGGAATATAACAAAAAGTGTTTCTGAAGTGAATTACCTACCCTACCTTTAAAACAAAATGCCACTACAGTATAAAGTACGGCTGCACCTATCCAACATGTTCTGTTCTGTTAACAATACCTCAATGTCGCCAACAGTAATCTGATACCAGTGCTCCCTCTTTTAAAAATGTTTATTCCTCAATGTGTGGAATAAACAGGAATATATTTTAGGCATGAGGCAAGCAATACAGAAAACCTGAATTGTATAATGACATTATCAAAGACAGTATATTTTATGTGGATTGGTGAGTAGCCAACACTCAATTAGGTTAGTATCTGCACCAAGTGTCTGATCCCTATAAACTATTGTATGACTCGTCGGAAAATATGGCATCCAGTACCTGGAGGTTTCTTAAAATGAATAACCATCGCAATGTAACCCCATAGACTTAATTAATATTTATTTTTCCAATACTATATATTACCTGAAAATGACAATTGGACATCCATTTAGACTAAGGTTGTTATGTTTGCCTCCTTAACTGCACACAGGAACACACGGCTTTAGTGTAAGCCCTTACTTTGTGATCTCTTGTCAGTCCTGAAAACGAACATTAATCAATTGGATTACGATGATACTCAGCTCATTTCTGCCCCTGCAGTAACCCATTATCTCTGTTTTTAGAAGCCTGTCATGTGACTAAAGTGGGACGGTGTGTCTAAACTATAATTTAAACAGTTTTAATGGGACCTATTACCATTATCCTTCCTGTGTCTTAGCGCTCCCTGATGTCTCTTTCATATTAGATATCGCATTTTTATCAGGATTGGTAAAGAGGCTGGAATTTAAACAAATCACCTGCCACAATTGTGACACATTTGATATGGTCATATAATAAAGTATGCCCTTATGTGATAACAATAAAACTAATAATTATACACTAGAAGAAGACAAAAACATCAAGACACCAAACTAGTGTTATGTGCGTTACTCAAATGCCTCACTAAAAGATGACGTTACGCCAATGACTCGACTACCATGTGTCACATACTCAACTTGTTAGTACACTGTACGCAAACATAGTTTCAGGCACCTTTAAATATTTACAGTTAAAAGTGTTGGCTGGTTGAATGGTGAAAACTTAGTCAAGATATTTCAACTTTTCTATCATAGATCTAGAGATGGAGAGAAGAGTGATACATGAGAGTGATGCACTGTGTGGGCGGAGAAGGCCAGCGAGGTGAGCGGGTGGTGGGGACATGCAGGTCTTTCTGACGTGTGCAGTTTACCCACAGTCCTCTCTTCTACCCCCATATATTTTCTCCTCTTCCTCGGATCCCATCCTCTATCAGTCCCTCTTCCTCACCCACTCACTCCTTTTATTCCTACCTCTTACTGGTCCCTGACAAAAGAGGGCAGTCCTTATGTAAGAGAAGGAGAAGAATTATTGAGGGTGGGGGCTGTGCAGAGAGAAAAAAGGTAGAAACAAAGCCTTCCGGATATAAACAAGCAGCGAGGCTGAGTGGGGGGAATAATGAAGTTGGCATTCATGCTCCTCATCCAGGTGGTAGAAGAAGTCCTCTTAAATAATGGCAGAGACATCTCTGCAGAATAAGTAGGTCCTGCTTTTAAAGTGGTAATTGCATTTCATTTTATGGTTATCATTAATTTGTCCTTTTAATAACTTCATTTGTTGAAATTCCAGCAATGCACTGTGTTTTGTAAGCTCTTTGAAGAACAGGTTGTGGGATAATTAACTGTTGGGGACGCACTCTCGCAAATGGATAAGAAATAAAACAGTGATTATTTGTAATGGTGTTTGAGGTTTTTAAATAGCAGGAATAGTGACTGAATCACAGTAGCCGCTTTTCATACGTCTTTTTTATTTCCTTATAGTGTACAATAATCGATGCCATTTCATTTACATTGTAATATCACAGTACACTCACTACACTCTCAGCGAGTTCAACGGGCTGCTACAGCATCACTTGTGCTTTTCCTGCAAAGATAACTAGTATGGTATTTTCTGATAAAGGAAGTGGACTTTGAAAGCAGCAAATTTGACATGCCATCCAATTTTTTCTGTCCAAACAACAGTATCTGAACAAATATTCGGAGTAGCTTTCAACCTCTGATCTCATTCTCCCTCACCCCCTCGCTCATATCCCTCCCTCTATGGCATTTTGCCTCTGACTGGCAGCGAGCTGTTGAAAGTATGCTAGGATTGACGCGCTGCTTGTGTCTGACTCACAGAGAGCTGTGAAATACTGAAACCCACTGATTGCATTCAACTTTAGGCATCCGACTCCCATGCAGTGCATGATACAATAGAGCCATTTGCTTTGCTTTATGCACCTCACGCTGACGTTTACTGGCTGCACTTGGAGCAAAAAAGAACGTCAATTGTTCTGACGCTGTCAACAATCTCAAAAATGCTATTTAGAGGCATTGCCAATACTGCCACGTAGCCTATAACAGCACAAACACTACGATTAGATGATCCTTCTTGTGACACACACCAATAGATTTAGGATGTGGCCAAACAAACTGAAGAACATTATCTTAGTGTTCTGCTATGGTAATTGCCACACAAAGCATCTTTTAAATTAGAGCTTTAACATGAAGTTGTCAGGGGCCTATTTACAGGGGGTTGACCATAGGCTCATTCAACACATAGGGAAACATGAGTTAGAGGCCTGATACCACTCTGCTGGATGAAACAAGATGCATGAGAAGGTTCAAGTCTCAGAAGAGACCACAACTAAAGCTCTGACGCATTCAAATTCAAATGTTTCACCTTCTCCACAGATCACTGTAAGTTCTTACTTTGCGTGTGTGCTGTGTGGGTTCCTATAAACACACAAGCTTGTTATTTAACTGGAGAGGCACAAGGATTGCACCGTATAAACAAAAGAACATTAACATAAACAGGACAAAAATGAACTGCAAGGGAGCTGTGTGCCAAAGCAGGGAACAAGAAAAACTGGAAAGTCACAAGTGTACATAATGTAACCTGATCTTCACAGACACTAAAAGGGTCATGGGAATTTTCCTTTAGGTCAATATGAGTTTTGTGGTCTTGAATGTTCATTGAGTTGACATGTGGGGGGGTAAGGGTTAGGGCTGTGCGTTGGCAACACACTGTTAAAACTATAAATATCATAGTAAATGGTTAACATTTGAATGTATTGGGATACTGTATTCAATGCCATTTTTTGCATTTTTTTAAGATCACGAGTAAAATAATGGAAAGAACGACTCCCCCTTTCCTACCACCAACAGACATAATTCTCAAGATGACTTACCGGCCAATTTCAAGGTTCAATGTTCTTTATTTAGTCATACGAACATAGCTACATTGTAGTTATGCTGATGAAAATCTTGTGTCACAGGCTTCTCCAACAGAGCAACACAAAACACAGAAAAAATATAATGCAAGTAAATATAGTAAATAGTAATACAACAAGAGAAATAGTTTAAAAAAAGTGAAATAGTGCAATAAGAGTCTATATGCAAGTTATTTAAATAGGATATAGGTAAATAGATAAATCATTTTAAAATAATTTTAAAGTAGCAGCCAGATGAATATTAGGGATGTTGTTTCAACTGTTCAGGTTTTTAACAGTCTTATTGCCTGTGGGATGAAACTGTCCCTGAGTCTGGTGGTTTTAGTCTATGTTTGTGGCTTGGGTGATGGGGGTCTTTTATAATCCGGAGGGATTTCTTCCTGAGGCGCTGGGAGTAAAGGTCCTCCATGGATGGCAGCTCCGTCCTGGTGATGTTCTGTGCAGTTTTCACCACCCTCTGTAAAGCCCTACGATTGAGGGCGGTACAGCTGCCGTACCAGGCCGTGATGCAGCCAGTCAGGATACTCTCTATGGTGCACCTGTAGAAGTTGCAGAGTATCCTGGAGTCCATGTTGAACCTCCTCAGCCTGCGGAGGAAGAAGAGCCGCTGTCAAGCTTTTTTGGTGATGGTGTGAAGAATCCATGTCAGGTCGTCAGTGATGTGGACCCCAAGGAACCTGAAGCTGCTGACTCTCTCCACCGTATCACATTGATGGCGATGGGGGCGTGTCCCTGTCCCTGCTGCTTCCTGTAATCCACAATCAGCTCCTTGGTTTTGCTGACATTGAGATGGAGGTTGTTATCCTGGCACCAAGATGTCAGGTTTTCGACATCCTCTCAGCAAACTTCACGATGGTGTTGGAGCTGTGTGTGGCCACGCAGTCGTGTGTGAACAGGGAGTAGAGGAGAGGACTGAGCATGCAGCCTTGAGGGGCTCCGGTGTTGAGGATCAGGGTGGAGGATGTGATGTTTCCCACCCGCACTGCCTGGGGTCTGCCCGTCAGGAAGTTCAGGATCCAGTCACAGAGGGCGCTGTTGAGCCCGAGGTCTCTGAGCTTGATGACCAGCTTGGAGGGCACAATGGTGTTGAATACTGAACTGTAATCAATGAACAGCATTCTCACATATGTGTTCCTCTGGTCCAGGTGTGAGAGGGCTATGGCGTCATCTGTGGACCTGAGGCGGCAATGGCTCAGTCTGTAGGGACTTGGTCTTGGAACCGAAGGGTCGCCGGTTTACGTCCCGATCGGACCAAAAAAAGATGGAGTGAGCTGGTAGCTGGAGAGGTGCCAGTTCACCTCCAAGGCCACTGCCGAGGTGCCCTTGAGCAAGGCACCTAACCTTGAAACTGCTCCCTTGGCGCCGGGTACCTGGCAGCCTCTCCTATCTGCATGTGGTTGTGTGTGTGCATGTATATCCTCTGTGTTTGTGCATGTATATCCTCCCCTGTGTGTGTAAACACAACAGAGTGGGGAAAGAAATTTCCCTGTAAGGGATTAATAACGTGTATCTTCTTCTTCTGTTTGCTCTGTAGGCAAACTGCAGGGGGTCCAGAGAGTCAGGGAGGAGGTGATGAAGGTTTTGACTAACCGTTCAAAGCACTTCTTTCTCTGGACCCCCTGCAGTTTGCCTACAGAGCAAACAGAAGAAGAAGATANCAGAAGCCTGCCATTACACTAAAATTAAAGAATGCCCATGTATGAATTGAAAAACTACCGCAATCAAACCAAATAAATACCACTGTAAATATTGGTACATATCAACAGTAGAATTATATATATCAATAGAGCTCCTACTAGAAACCACATAGTAAATGCTAGCAAATAACTTAAACCCTCTGTGGTGTCCAAGCTACATTCACATAATCAAAATAGTGTGACGTGATTTCAGGCTTTTATAACAGACTTGCATTTGAAAACGATGTATGTGAAACTGGCGATCCTATTCCAGCGATTCCAGTGCTAGGCGTGAAGGGCTAAAAACCCTCTGTTTAAAGGGAGTCTGCTTATAAATGAGGAGCGGGACACGATGGTTTTAATGCTTATAAATAAGACATGGCAAAAAGTGGATTCTTGGCAGTAATAGGGTGACCTTTAAAGATCAGCATGAGGACGGATAGAATAATAATAAGCAGCAAACTCATGGGAGACTGATGGGTCCTTTTAATGGTATATTCTTATACACAACAAAGCACATGCCCTGTATAAAGTGGACACAGTTACAGACATTATTTGTTTACCTGGTGCCTGCTGGAATTGCGGGTTCAATCTGCACTGTTTGCCTAGCGGGCCACAATTGGAGACACCTGACCTTGGACTCCACAAAACTGAGGCTGGGTGTCCGGGGCCCATGACAGCTGCTTTTTGTGGAAAAATAGTTTGGAGCGCCACCTGTAGAGGCAAAGACAGGGACCAAAACACTTGCGTATAAGGGGGTTAGTTTGAGAGGAAATGCCTGCCCCCTCAAATACGAAGCCTTAACCTGTCAGAACAATTAAAGGGGAAAAGGACTGCATAGTGGAGGAATGGCTCTCTGCGGGTTGTAAACAATATAAAAAAAGTATTTTAGACATTCTCAGCGCAGCTTTGATATGTCGCGAGATAATTTTTTTTCTTCTAGATAATCATCTTAGGGGTCAGCCATGTAGAACAAGCTATCACAAGCAAATGGAACCCACGGATGATCATAGTATGCCCACGTTGTAATATGCTACTTAGTTCACTCTGAACATGAAAATCTCACAATGTAAGCAAGCATGTTTCAGTTATAAAAACACTGGCCAATTAATGGCATCATCTAACAAATAATGAAAACTATTCTGTAAAATGTGCATTCTGCGTCTGATTGAAATCACGCGTTACTAAAGTACCTCTTCCAGTAGTTTCTTTAAACAAAGACTTATTTGTTGCTTGCATGGAGGTGAAATGGCTTCCACTGCTTAGATGACAACATGATATTGCAAACTCTCCACCAGCTGATGATACCATCTACACACAAAAGTACATTCTATTTACTATGAATGTCTATTCCTCACTATATTTTAATTCAAGCATATAATATATTATAGATGACACAGTATCTGTATAGTTAAATGTAGCTCTGACTTTTATCATTTGATGCGTTACAATGTGAAAACAAATCTGACCTCCTAAAACCTTGTAGTATTGCATTCAATTTATAGATGAACAGAAAAGCCTATTGAGCTTATGTCGGTCAAGTAATAACTTAAACTTGGTAAAAGAATATTGATGATCAATCAAAAGTAATGTTGAACAAACCACAACTAAGTGCCTACAGAAGTTGAACTTGTGTAATCCTTTAAGTATTACTCATTCCTTTTGTTCTCTAAGTTTTGTAATGCTGCCATGATTTTTAGACTTAATACTCAGATCATTTTATTCACTGTGGTGAAACAGATTACTGCTATTGTAAGAATAGAACATTTGAGTTATTGTTCACCACCACCATATTTATTTTTTATAAGCTCAAAGACAACCACGCAGGTATTTAAATAAGCTTTTTTACATTCAGTATGTTCCCAACAGCATCAGCAGGCGATATTTAGTAGCAGGATGTCAGAAGTAGTATCTCCAGTATGCATCACAGTATCTGTAGTTATGTCTTCCTCCTGTGGTGGCAGTAGTCTGAGCGAGGTGCTTCACATTGAGTGAGCAGCAGAGGATTTTAGGACTCATTCATTGGGGTTCAGTTGTTACACACAGACACACACACACACACACACACACACACACACACAACACACACACACACACACACACACACACACACACACACACACCTCCCCACACACACACACACACACACACACACACACACACACACACACACACACACACACACACACACACACACACACACACACACACACACACACACACACACACACACACCAGACATAAACAACACACACACCACACCACACACACACACACACACACACACACACACACACACACACACACACACACACACACACACACACACACTGAGAGACACACACATACAAACACATACACACAGACAAATAAACAGAAAGACACACACACCAACACAGAGACACACAAATAGACACACACACGCACAGACACACACATAAACACACACACACCCACACACACAGAGAGACACACACACACACACACACACACACACACAGACACATGCACATACACACACACAGATATACACACACACACACACACACACACACACACACACAAAGAAAACCTTTTGAATTCATATAGAGTTGTTTTTTCTATTTATTCTGAATTGTAGAAATCCTTGGTGTTTCAATACCCTCGTAGCACATTGACAGCAACAAACCAACCCCTGGTTGAGGGGTGAGGGGGGGGGGGTCACATTTTATAATTGATATAATATCAGGGACCCCTAAGCTCCTAAAACACATGGTGAAACATTGTTTTCCTCCCAAAATAAAAAGTCATGCCATAGAGGCTTGTAGGAAAAATACAAATAAAAGTTAAACACTGCTGACAGCTTGTTGAAAATTCTATGTCTCATCATAGGTTATGTTTATACCTAAGTCAATGTTCTAGTCATGTCTACATTTGGAGGGCATATTGGAGTCATGATTGAGATTGCAATCCTTTAAACACTTTTGTTTCTTGAGTTTGTTTACAGTTTTTGGTTTCTAGACTCCGGTTAAGCCAGGTAAAAAAAGATGCAGTGTTGTCTAATGCCCCTCATGTGCTTTGTTTTGCTTGCCCTGTCTCTTAGCGTATTTTCGGGAAGCCTCTAGCTTGCACAGTGCTCATGAGGCCAGCCCCTGTTTCCTCTTGGAAGGCGGGTCGTGTTTGCCCCGTCTTCCTGCTCAAAATATTGTTACTAGGCAACAGTTAGGCCTGTCCCACTCCAGAAGGGTGTTAACACCCCTTCTGGCTCTGTATCCCAACAACATTGCATAAGTATCACAGGCTTTCCCAACCTAGAGAAATGTGATCTGTCTTTTCACTGCAGCCAACCAAAATGTCTGATACTCTCATACCATAGTTTTTCCTTCAGCCATTCAACAGTCTCCTTGGGTCTTTGTCAGCTGGTTTCACTCAGAGTTGTTCTTACTCAGCAATTCATAGCAACAAATGGGAGGATAAGATTGACCAAGAAGAAGCTCTGAAAAAGCCTTTGATAATATGATCTTTCAGGTGGGGGTTCAGTTCTGCCCCTGTAACTGTTTTATAATACATAAATGATTGTCTAAATCCAGTCATTCTTTCTTGGCAAAGTCGGAGGCCTTCCTGCACGCCTATGTAAACAGGGCTTGTGTATACTGTATTCACTGAAAGGCTTGAGATTAAATTAAAAAATGTGGAGCTCTGAGTTGATTAATATTTCAGTTCAGATTGAACCATACACTTTTGAACTTGGAACATTCATTTTTTTGCATCAACAAAACCTCATTTTAATTCGTCATTGATTCAAGTTGTCAAAGTCATTAAGGTGGCTTTGAATTAAAGTGATGCCTAAATATAAACATCACTTATTGATCTGCAATTTAAGAGTCACCAGCTTTGTTGTCTCGTTTGTTCTAGTTCAAATTGGAAAGAGACAATACAAAGACAAGGTGGAATCTGACTTCAAAGGCTGTAACAAGACAAAGACTACAAAGGAGCAGCGGGGGGTGCTGCGGGAGTGTCTTCGTGCGCATCTCTCCCAGATGAGCTGAACAGTTTTGCACGATTTGAGAGCAGCCAGGCTGTGGAGGCACAGAAGGACCAGGAGCCCTGCCCTTTTGTTTTAAACAGGGCAGATCTGTGCACATCGTTTAAAAGGGTTAACCCACACAAGGCTCCTGGACCTGATGGCATCCCTGGCCGTGTTCTCAGGGTGTGTGCAGTTCAGCTGGCAGAGGTGTTCACAGACATATTCAACAGGCCCCTGCTGCAGTCTGTAGTCCCCACATGATTCAAACACTCCACCATTGTTCCTGTCCCCAAAAAGACAAAAATCACCAGCCTCAACGACTACCGCCCAGTAGCACTCCCCAGACCCCAGGCAGTGCGGGTGGGAAACATCACATTCTCCACCCTGATCCTCAACACCGGAGCCCCTCAAGGCTGCGTGCTCAGCCCTCTCCTCTACTCCCTATTCACACAAGACTGCGTGGCCAGACAGCTCCAACACCATCGTGAAGTTTGCTGACGACACAACCTTCATCGGCCAGATCACCGACGGCGACGAGATGGCGTACAGAGAGGAGGTCGAAAACCTGACATCTTGGTGCCAGGATAAGAACCTCCATCTCAACGTCAGCAAAACCAAGGAGCTGAGGATAGGAGCTATGAATCAGGGCGGTGTCTCTACGCTTCGCGAAACGAGTTGGCGACACTAAGACTGCAAGATAATGTTTGTGTAGCAATAATACATGACCTTTCTCTTTCTCAACTCGCTACTCGGAGGGAAGTCGCTGTCATATGCCTTGTGAACACTCCGATAATGCCTCTCCACGTTACCTTTTCTTTGGCAGAGCGACGCTTGCTTTACAAATAAGGCAAATAACCTTTGAATGTGACATCACAAAAAAATATTCTTCCTCCCATTCTGTGTGGAAGTGGTATGTTTTTAGCTTTTTGCTCGGTCCCGCACTCATTTTGTTGTTTGTCTCTTTAACTTAATTTGAGTTTTCCCGGCACTTGACTGATTTTGTATTGCTTTGCATTCTGGGTTAACAGACTGGAAAGTGATAGGTCGCTTTTTCTGTCAATCAAGTAAACTCCTGAATTAAGTGGCAGGGAGGCCAAGGGAGGAGGGATCAAAACCTGTTTTGTCTATTTTAACGGAGCTGGATTTTTTTTTTTTATGAATGACTCGCGATCTACCAGCATTGCCCAGTACGTCGACGTACTGGGCACCTCTGCCCTAGAAGCTCCGAAAAAAAAAAACAGGGTCCCCACCGGCGGGGACCTTGGGGCTTAACAGGTTAAGACACCCCCCCCTTCTTTAGCCAGCTGGCCCTATCTATTGCTGGCCCTTCCCTATAAGGAAAACGCCGCAGCTGTAAGTAGTTCAGCATCTCCCGCTACATTTTAAATGCCCACTGACACCTCACGCAAATCAGCTGTGAGTATTACGAGTGTTCTTGTTCCGGTCATCGTTGTCTTGCTGATAGGCGTGTATTCCCCCTAGATACGAGGTATGTGAAGCTGCTGTTAGGACTTAGTAACATTCAGTGTACCACTAAATTGTTAACATGTGGCCTGTAAACGCCAGGCTTCTTGACAGCCCCAGCAGAGACTGTGTAGAGAATCACCGTTGCGGAGGTGTCGAGTGAGGTGATATTTGAGTGGGTGCGTTTGCATCAGAGGCAGGAGATTAATTGTACATGGAAGGACATTCATACAAGTCTTTATACAATTTTATAATCTCCTTTCTCCATTTATTTTAGGATTAGTTTGCTACCGTTTTGCCTTTCCTTTTCTTGATCTTAGGTTTTAGCTGTATTTTACCATGCCTACAGGCTATTTGTTATATTGATTTGCCTGTCTTCTATGTTTTGCTTATTGACTAGTTTGTTGTATTGTGTACAAACTAGTGATCTTTAAAGCTACAGCACCCTCCTTGTAACGACCCACCCTGTCCCACAAGGTCTAATACTGTCTCTCTACTTATACTTCTTCAGTGACGATCCTGGCCATACTGTGGAGTGGAGCATGTGGTTTGCTGGGCACGTTTTGCATGCAGATATGGGTGATTTGCAGTGAGTGTTAATTGAATACAGCTACACGTGGTGATATTGTGGTTTTGGGAAACCCTCAGCAGTTGGCCAGAAGAATCACTATTTAACTATCACTATGATATTGTAATTCTTCTAGTTATTCTCTCCTTGTCAGAGCCAGCCTTCAATCGTGGGACTTAGGTGTGTCGACTGGGAAAGCTGGATAAGTTTTAATCTGCATTTTATAATACTGAACTTTTACCTGATTATTTATATCATAAACTTTTGTAAACATTTGAACTTGAGGCCGCGTCCCTGTCCATCCTTTTATTCTTATCTGCGTGACTTGTCCTAAGGGCTCGTATTGGGGAACCCAGGTTAGCGTTAAGTATCCTAACCCCCTTTTATTATCGCAGCCCTCCCTCCCCGGTGGGGCAGGTCACACTAAGTAAAGAGAATATTAAAATGCTGTCATACATGGCTGTAGCTTTGTATTTTACACCAATTAATTGCACAGATCTAAAATCCTCCATTTGCAGCAGCATGTGAAAAAGGTGTATGTGTAGTCTATGAGCAATTGTGAAAAATAGACTTTAAAGTATTAATGTGTAGAAAAACTATTTAATCTAAGAACTGTAAAGTCAATTATTTTTTACTTTACCACTAGAGGCTTAAAAACAAACTTACTGATGAAAACTGATGAGGACAAACTGCAAAGTAATACAGTAAGAAAGGTAAGGTACCAGTTACCAGCAGTGTGTGGATGCTGTATGCTGAATTATTTTACATTTCACTTGCACTTACCATCATCTTTATCTGAAACAATCAAGGCCAGGAAGCAAGTTCCAACCACTGTGTCTTCTAGCAGTAACGCAGAAAAGGTATCCTGGCTGAAAACAGGGGGGTTGGCATTCACATCCAGCACATTGAAGTACACCCTGACACTGGACACCTTAGAATCCCCCTGCTGCACCACCACAGTGAGTATGTAGAATCGTTGTGCTTCAAAATCCAGGCTGCGGGACAAAAGGAACTCCCCTGAGAACGGGCTGAGGAGGAACAGGTTCTCCCCGTCATCCTCCTGCACTGAGTATTTGATAGGCGTGAGAGCCTCAAACACTGTTCCCACCTTTCCCACAACTGTTCCTGTCAACACATAATGCACAATCACTGGGTGATCTAGCGACCGTAGAATACAAATAAAACATTGGTAACAGCATTGGCCAAAAGAGAACAAACTACACTATCCTAAATATTAATAATGATAGTATTTATAATCATAAGTAAAATAACATGAATTAAAAGAATATCCTTTTCTACTCAATTGAAAATCAACATCATGTATTTGATCAAAAGGGAAAGGGGGGCATCTCTTTGATTACTAACCTGGTACTGTGTTTTCTTTCACTTCAAATGAATAAACCGTTTTTGTGAAAGCCATCTGTGTTTGCCATCTGTTATGAGAGTTGGTCCCATGCTTCGGCACATCATGAATAGATGTGTTATACCAGGAGGGAAGTGTTTGCTGCCCTGAGATGATGTCTGCAAACTGTCTGCTTGCATTCACTGTATTTCCAGATGAAGGGTCATGAGAGGATGTAGTATTTAACACCTGAGGAGCCATACAAAATAAGGAAATAACTTGTTTCTTGTGCGAGTGAAATATGCATTGACAAGCAAATGTCGAAGCATTCAAATGATTAATTGTCCCAGAGACAGATTTGTTTCCACAACCTGTACATATTCCACACATTTAAAATAAAAATAATTATGAAAATGATAAACACAAGTTGTCAACAGACAAGATATATTACAATTAAAATAATGTTAACACTTTCTCAGAGTACAAACTAACACTTGAGACATAGTTAACTTTTTCTTTTAACTCAGAGCAGTGATAGTTGTTTAATCCCTTAGTGTTACTTTAACTCAGTTTTGAGAGTTAAAGAAGTAGCTCTGGTATAGTGTTAAATGTTTAACTAGTTTAAAAGTGTTAATCTAACTCTTCAGTGAGCAATATAAACTCTGTAAGAGTTGATTCAACAACTGACTTTTTGCTGTGTGCTGCAATATATAAGCTAACAGTCAAACTTACCAGAATATTTAAAATCAATAAAATGGAATATGTTATCCAGTGTCCAATGAAGTCCATTATAAAGTTTACTTCCCAAGTGCCTCAAACTTGTTAGGTGAAAAAATGGGACCGCAAACAAAACATAACAGAGTAAAGTACTGGAAACTACTCGGCATTACCTCCACACAGGACCAACTATTGGAAAACTATAAAAGCTGTATCCATAGCGACTACTCAATCTTCTCAGCAACTAATCCTGACTGACACGCCCCTTTGACATCACTCTATGCAAATCCTGCAGTGGAGAAAAAAAAGCTCTTCTGGGGCTTCAAAATGAGGCAGATTGTAGGTTTGTTGTTATATTTATTTTAAAAGAAAGCACGCCTTGTATTCAACCCCACATGTTCTTGCTTTCTTTATAAAAAATGTATTGTGCAAAAGAAAAGAAAATAATACACTGCTATGTTAGATAAGCCAATTTAATATTCTCACTATGGATTTTGCTTTTGAGGTTCCACAACATAGAAATACAAAAACAGAAAAGTTGGTAGAAGGAGCTTTTTTGTTTCATGTCAGAAGGGGAATTTATTCAGAGACCGCAAGGTGTTCATTCAATGGGTCAAAAGAGAGAAATTCTGCTCTGAATCACAGGTTTGAGAAGATAGCTGACATGACCATGTGGCAGAGAATACTAAATCTGAATATAGATAAACTGCTTTTTATTGTACCTAAATAATATATTTATTGGAGCTTGTATGATATTCAGACTTAATAAAGTGCCTCTTATGGGATTTTTAATTTGTGTTAGTATATTGTTCAAATGTAACCAATACACAGGGTGACCATCATGTTTTTTCCCTATGACAAACAACTGTTGTGATGCTAATGTTAACCACCTGCAGGAACACTGAGGATGAAAGCCTGATTCTGTATGAGACCTGCTGAAAGGAGACCATAGTGGTTCCATTCATATTTGCAAACACGTTGAGTAAAAGTCTGATCAATGGCTACGTGAACACTCTTTAAGTGATTGTGAGACCACTGTGGCCGTGAGACTGTCTTCAATTACACACAGAGGGAACTCTATCCCGGCAAAGGATTCACAAAAGGTCCCTGCCTTGACTCACTGGGGAAGTGCACACAAAAACCACAATGGAACTTTTCTCTGCACACTTTAGTGAAACTAGAATAGACACACATTACTTAGTCTTATCTTTTGGATGTGTTCAGTCTAACTCAGCTAACATTCTGGAGTCTTCTTTGAGTCACAAAAAAAACTAATTGTTAAACATGACAATGTTTTTCTTGGATTTAATTATATACTTTCAATGATATAAAACAATTGTAACATTTTGAATTAGGGATAGTAATTAGTGGTATGTTAGAAGCCTAAATTGTGAACATATTTTCTGAGCAAAAATACAATTTAGTATGAAAACAAGCAGCTTTTAGCTAACAGTTAAGGTGCATTATCATCAGCTATAGAAACAAGCAGGTTTATTGGTCTCCCTGAAGGGGAAAATAACTTCTGGTAGATAATTCACGTGAGACTGAAATTACATTTTAGGTGGGCTGAGATAAAGAAAATGCACCGAAGGCATGTATATGGTATATACCTGACAAATGTTTGTTTGAATACTGCAACATTTTTGTGTGTCTTATAAAAGCATGTGGGATGGGCACTTGTAAATTACATGTACAGTAACTGTTTCTTTAAATTGCCAACTTCATCTACCTAACATGGCGCCCCCTTCTGGATTTGAGACCACAGTACACTAACCATCAAATCAAATTCATGTTCCAATGCTATTCTGGGAAAATAAATAAAGAAATGTGTAAGAAATTCTTTTTGCATGTTCCCAAACCTTTTTTTAAATTGTTTTATTCTATAGTTCTTCACTTAATTTCTATTTTCTCCTTTCATGTTAATTGGTATGCAGTAAGATAAACACCTATGTGAATTACCTACTACCAATGAAATCTGACACACATACCCTGGTAAATAATAATAATAATAATCCGGCAGGGTCCTGATTCCCTTACCCTTTCCAAATCATTAACATCAGGCCCTTTTTTTTATGGAACTGCAAAAATGCTCATCATTTTATTTAGACATGTTTGTTGTGTGTATATTGTTTGCCTTTTTGGATGGCCAATCATTTCATCAAGTCTTACTATAAAGTCTATATAGATGTACTCCAAAGCATCAGAAACAGAGTACACATTTATTAAGCCCTCATTTCCAGTTTAGAATATGTTCTATTAGACTGTAAGTATGATTGGACAGTGTGAGACTTATGTATGCTTTAATATATTTTATTACATGGCTTAGTTGAATACTCGATTCTGATGGGTCGATTCAGAATACGTGACACGTTGTTAATCCAGTAGTGCAGACCGCTGTCAAGGATTTATTGACCGTTGTTAAGGACGCTCACATCTGCAGAAAGTCCGGTCTATTTAACTGTATACAGTTCGGCCGAAAAGCAGACTGCATGCAGTTTGCTTTTCAAACTGTTTGCTTGTCTTTAGTTTTCCGTTCTCTACCGTCTGAGAGCAACATTGAGGATTTTAATATTCATTTTAATATATTTGGAGAGCACAGTAATGTGGATGAATGGTTAGTGGCTGATGAGTCCCCAGCGAAGAAAATAAAAAGACAAGAGGGACAAGAAAACAGCGGAGAAGTAACGGGGCATCCTCAACACGGAGCTGCGGTCCTTTTTACGCAACGGTCCAGACATAGACAACAAACGGCAAAACATATTCAGTTGCCAGTTACTTTGGCATTAGGGCAGGGATATCTAGATACTTCCGAAGGTTTGACATAATGAATTGTGCTACTTTTAAAGCAAGCAACGATGTTTTCAAATCTGTAATCAAAAAGGTCCGCAAAAACGCTATCGAAGCAGTTCCTGCGGTTTCTACATAGTTCAAACGGTAACAACGGACTATTTTTCTTAGCGGATGCATGCCATTCTAAATCAATAAAACTATTTATTAAATCAATAATACTATTTTTTAAATCAATAAAAACATTTTCTAAAAAAGCATTTCAATTAATATTGGGAGTCATATCGTTACTTTGTTGAGAATGTGGCCTTGTAATAAGCGGGATAAGGTGCAGCGACTTTGTCATTATGGGTAAAAGAACATGGGTTCTTTTACCCATAATGACCGCCTCACTGCACATTATCCCTTACATAATATATGAATGGACTACATTTTACACATTGTGTCTTTGATAACTTTCTGTTAGCCTTGTTGACAAAATAAGAAGAAAAGACAAACTTAAAAAAAGAAACGACCTTTATTGAAGACATTCTTCAATGTCAACAGCTGCTTTTGATATTAGAGTGGTATTCAAAGAACAATAAAAAGACATTGGGACGTCACATAAAAAAATATTTTTCAAAATAAAGAATACATTACCAACTCGGAATCTTATTTTTGAGTTGTAACACCTAAAGACTATTTACTTTTATACTGATTTTAAGTCCTCCCTTACTGTTACATATAGCAGGAGATAGTACTAGCACTAGAAAAAATCCCAAAGAAAAGATATGTAGCGTTAACTTTACAAAAAAAGGAGAATAACACTGTACATCTTAGAAACATTAAATATACACATGTTCTTGTTCAATCTGACTTATGTTTCAAGATGGTGAATTTAATATAGTAGGGTTATATGGCATAAACAAAAATTCAGGTCCCACCCCCATGTCGTCTACTCATCATCGTCATCATCATCATCTTCCTCTTCATCTTCGTCATCATCATCATCGTCGTCGTCCGCTGCCGCTGCTGCTGCAGGAGGTGCTGCGGCCTCAACTGTGCCCTTTGTGCGGTATGCAAGGACATCCTTTGGAGGCAATCAAGATTGTTACAGAGGATCTAAATATGATTATCAGATTCAAGAAAAAACAAGTTGAGCTTTGTCAATTTACCTTGTCATACTTCTCCTTCAACTTGGCTCCCTTCCTCTCGTATGGCTGTTTGTTCTCTGCAGAGGAGGTGTTCCACATCTCTCCCAACTTCTTTGCAGTGTCCCCAATAGTAAGTCCAGGGTGCTCGCTTTTTATCTTTGCGCGAAAGTCACCGCAGAACAGGAAGAATGCAGACCTGAGGGGGGAAATGTATCAAATAAGTTAAAATATCACAGTCCACTCGGCACTGTCAAAAGTGCAGCAATTTTATTATGGTCCCTTACGGTGGTCTCTTGGGGGCATTGGGGTCCTTGAATCGCTTCTTCCTCTGGCCGGCTGGGGGATCGTAATTCTGCATGTCCCTCTCATAACGCACCTTGTCTAGTTTGGCTAAATCTTCAAACTTGCCCTTCTCTTTCTGTGACATTGTCTATGGGAAGAAAAAACAGTGTTAAACATCATATAAGGCAATCACTGATGAAAACACATTTTGGATTATAAAAATAAAATTCAGATAATAACTCATGATTTTACCTTCCATCGCTCAGAGCATTTCTTTGAGAACTCAGAGAAGTTGACAGAGGCTTCAGGATGTTTCTTCTTATGCTCCTCTCGGCATGTTTGTACAAAGTAGGCATATGAGGACATTTTGCCTTTCGGCTTTCCCAAAACCTTCACCATCTTGGATTGCTAAATAAAAAGAAGAAATATAAGTATATGTTTTTAAAATAAATATATTCAAGTCTACTCATGCAGCAGCAGTGACAATATCTAAATATCACCCACATTAAAAAGGAGGCCTATTGCTTTGTCAGTTCCACCTATCGTTTAAACCGGGTGGTGGGAGGAGGGTCTCTGGGATGACTAATAAGTAACCCATTGTATGTAAGGACAACATGATGCTCTAATACAACACATGAGTGTCCTGGTATGTATTTCCAACATGCATTCACGGTGATAAAGTACAACGTTACTTAAAATACATGTGTGGTAACTATATTACCTGGTGACGTAATTAGCCTTTTATTAATATAACATGTAGATGCAAATATTAGCATTAGCTTCCACATCCTTTCATTGTTAGTCACCGTCCCTTGCAATTGCTTTGTGTCCCCTTGCCTTCATCATTAGCATTTAGCTAATGCTAGCTAGCGGGCATGACAAAGAGCTCATTTCAGGAGAAGATTATTAAAATGGCTGATTTGATTGCGAACAATTGCTATGCTATCACGTGCCCCCCGGCTCTTATAAGGCCTTTTTTACCTTAATGTATCGGCATCATATTGCAAATAATAGGGTTTAAAGTCTTAACAAAAGTAGAGATGTTCGCGGAGAAGGATGCTCCGCCTGCATCGCTCGGGCTGCTTCAGCACCAGCCGTGTTAACCTACGCTCACCTTCCAGCTAGCGTTAGCTTTTGTGATAGCAACACGGTCAGCCACCATTACCAGGCTAAAAGAGTAGCTATACGGGTTAGCTCACTACACCCTAGCGGATGTTACGATAACCAGATAGTAGTAGTTGACTTTCATTCAGGGCTATCCTTTTACGTGCGTCTCACCTTTATTTAGTTATCAATTTTGGTCAAAGCTAATTTCAGAGTTAGGTAACTGCGCAGCCAAGTTAGCTGGACATTATTTATCCTCAGCAGGAGCTTGATATCATTTTAGCATCCTCTCCAAGTCATGCAAATGCAATTTAGCAAAGCAGATATAAACTGTGCAAACCTGAGCGGTTCTATTCATGACAGGTAAACAATATCCCCTATTTGATACTTTAAAATGTATTATGCTTACCCCCGTAGCTCTGTGAGAAGCCAGCTCTACGTCGATACGTCCCAGACAATAGAAATAAACGCACCGGCTGTGGGGAGGATGCCTCTGTTTGTCCTGTGTGTCGGGCTCCGTCTGTTGGACATTGGCTGCCGTCAGCTCCTTGGAGTATCTTATTGGACCCGCGCTGCTTCAGCCCTGCTTGTTGTGCAGTTGGTTGTCCAAAACACGGCAGAGCTGTGGCGCTAAACTTGAAACAGCCACGCCTTTATTCTAGGGAAAGCAAATATTATAACAAGTAGAGTCATGTTGGAGCGGGAAACAAGAGCCAGCTTGAGAGATGTAATATGAGCCCATCTTCAGCCTACTATAGTAGGCTACAAATCATACCAGGCTACAATGCAATGCAACCGATTGAGCTTTTATTTCAATCTGCATTAAGGCTTGCATTGTCACTTGCATGTGCATGATACATTCCCATTTGCAAAATGCATTTCAAATGCCATTGTCATTTTAATAATAAAAACAAAGTTGATTAATGTTTCTACCTACCTCCAAATTATCAAAAAGGATTATACAACACTAAATATGTATTATTATAGTACTGGATTTAGCAGGATTTTACTGTATTGTTAAGATGGAGAATGTTTTTATTTTGAGGATTTATTAATCAAACCAGGGTAAAATTAGATTGTAATACTAAGATTAATGAATAGCTGTTGGGAAGGATTCTGAAAAATAAGACATAAAAGATCTGAATGATTTCCTTCTCTGAATAGTATCGTGTATCCGATATGTACTCAAATATCTTTGAAGATATTTTTACGATACATTGCTAAAAATACGTTTTCTTAAGACGTGAGAGGAGAGCATGAAGTAGACTACTTTATATTCAATCCTTTTTCACCTTTTGCACAGTAATTATATGTGGAAATGATATAGCTGTCATTAACAGTAAATGAGGGTTGTAGATAATAGCATGCAATTAAATTACTTTGTTAAATGTTTGGTTACTTTCCACCAGTGTCAGAAACAGACATAAACAGGGCAAAGCTGGCATGTTGAATTTGTATGTTTATGTTTATTAAGGATCCCCATTATCTTTTGCTCTTGACAAAAGCTACTCTTATGTAATGTTATGTAATGCAACATCTCCCCTGCTGAGGAGCTCAGTGTGGCCATTCAAATGTTGTAGGTCTCCATTACCACAGCACCTCAACACCCTGCTGGGATCCTTTCTGCCTCTGCACACATAAACAACTTTACCTGAAAAGACACAGAAAATCCACAGTTGTCAGTTATGCTTTTCAGCAAGCTATCCATGATGTGAACTATCATCTGGAAATGGAAAGGTGTTCATACACTGAAAAAAACTAAAGCAGAGGACACCAAAACAACGGTCACCAATGACAACACAAGGTAATGTAAAACCAATGATATGTAAAGATTGAATTTTCTTGAAAGTAAGGTTATTTTTTAGATTCGCAAAAACATGTTACATTTGATTTGGAATGGAATTTCTTATACATTGTCTATTAAATCTTGTTTTACTGTGATATAGCTTTATTTGGCGTATACTCCTTATTAAATAATTGGAATAATTCAAGGTATTATTTTGGACTGTTGCGGGTCACAATTTATTTTGATCAATCCTATCTTTGGTTCAAAGCATTATAATTAGGATACATAGAAGTGTATTTTTCATGCTCCCTTGGGGTAATTGTAATTCATATTATGGGTTCAAAGAAGACATTATTTCCACTGGAATAGTCTTATGTCATCCCTACTTTCCAACATATTTATTTTGTCTCCCTCTCTTTTGTAGATTTATTTGACATTTTGTACGCAACTTTCTCTGAACATTGTTCTCTATTGGGAAAAAAGATAACTGTCATAGTCATAGGGTCATAGTACATGGGTTTACAAAACTGTTTATGGGTGACAGTGTAGTATTTTAATCTTTTGCATTATTTGTTATTTGCTCAATTGATTTAAATGTTGTTTTTGTTTTTAGCTTTTTGTGCGCAATGCTCATTTTAAGAACGAATTAGAATTCAACGTTGCAATCTAATAATAATGTATTTCTTCTTTTTTTGTAGAGGGCAAGCAATGGTGGGATCCATATGAAACTTCTAATAAAAGACAATTTTTCTACCGGCCAAACTTAGCTGCAGAGATTGTGCTGTAAGTTATATTTATGTATTATGGTCTTCTGGTTAAGTTCTGAATGGGCATACACAAAATGTAGGATTGTTTTAGTGTGTGTTTAATTGTATGCCTACGAAATGCATGTGTAGGTGCCCAGCGTCAACTTCAATTACAGACTCATATTCACAGTCTGGACCTTTTGGATCAACTGTGTACAGCAAGGAGTTTTGTTGTAAGCCGGCCTGTAAGCCTGAGAGTATTCGCACAGGAACAGCCTCGGGGCAGAGGAGAAACAACCCACATCCCAGTCAGGTTGGTATTTAGGCTGTGTTAGCCTCAATTTTACATTTATAGTTCAATGCCATGCTTGACCTCTCCCAGTGTATCGTAACTTTTAAAGCAAAATATTTTCCTGAAGTCTTTCATGATGTGGAGGCTGCCTAAGGATGCTGCACAAAGCTCTGAGTATGTCAGCTTTCCTTGGAAATATCCCCCATCTGAGGGGGTGATCAGTAAGGCCTTGACAGCGCAGTACAGCTCCGTCTACAAATGTGACTACATGGGTATGCCTCAAGGTATGTCAAGTCTGTTGGTTCATTCTTGTGTACATGAAGACGTCAGAACTGCTCAACTACTGACATTCAAGCACTCAGGCCTGCCAAAATCAAACAACCATAAAATTCCCTCTTTACAGCTTATTTTACATTCGTTGTGGAACCTATTTGACAGTACAGGATCATATTAATATTGCAGAAAGAAGACTTGCACCTCTTCACAGCAGACATGAAATGCAGCTTTCTACTGATACAGAGATGAGGGAAAATTAAAAAGCCAAAAGCAAAAACCTGAACTGCTGGGCAACTTCTATCACTACAGCAGCAGCACAAATCCGAACATGTTCTGTCGTGGTTTAGGTGTGTATAAGAGTGCTTACAATTCAACAAGCCTCAAGCTTTGTATCTATTATTGCCCTCTGTGTGTTTCAGTTCCTACTGTTGTGCAAAGGCACGCTCAGCAGAGAAGACCAGACTTGACAAACGGTTTTGTGGAAAGAGAATCACTAATGTCACAGATATGATAAAGGCTTTGCTGCCCGAGGAGCTGCAGCAGTTGCACAAAATGTTACCTGAGCAGGGTAAGTTTCAATTTCAAATGTTTGAGCATTTGAACAGGCTGCTTACTGATTTTAACAATGACAGGTAATTCATATGCTGTGTCTTTTGGCTTTGCAGGAAAGGAAGCTAAGAACAGCTTGAAGTAAAGACCCAAACAGAAAGGAGAAAGTTAATAAACTCCCAGCTATTGTGTCTAATCGCTGCTCACCAGAGTGGATATCAAGCTCTATATACGTATATATATATATATATATATATATATAGGTTTGTTTATCTGTCTTTGTATTTTGCTGTTTCTTTTTCTAATGAAAGGGGTCATAACTATAATAACCAGTATAACATAATATAATTAACGCTCATTTAATTGCTATGTCATTATAGTTGTGGAACCTGTGTGCTGTGATAATTAAACACTCCTGCCTAGTGAAAAAATACTTGGCTGCCTTCGTGTTTCATTGCCCCCGTATTCTGCTATCTCGTACATTTTGCAGTCTGTTTGCAGCTTGATAACACATCTCATTAAAAGCATGTTACATTGATTTAATGGTTCAATCTGCTTAGAATATCACAAGCAGTACCACTTTTTATCCTACTGTTTTGCTTTGTGATACACTGTTTTCCATTTCATTCTCAAAGAAATTCAATAATGTTTGTTTAATTTCTTTTTCCCCTTAGTTCAACGAAAATTAACTAGTATTACTTAAAGATTGCTACGATAATCGTCTCATTTAAGTTCAATGTAAATAGTGCAATACATTGTTACATGGCTTTAACAAGGCCGTCAACAAGTGCAGCTTCTTGTCTTTAGTGTCTCAGTTGTCACCCTTGGTTTCTTAGCTACCATGGGTCCACCCTCTCAGCTCAGGTGTAATGTCAGAGTGAGTGTCAGGTAGACGAATGTGAGATCTGTGTGTTTAAAGTCTGACTGAGGCAATGTGCTGCACTAAAGTCTGCATTTTACATCACATCAACCCTTTAAAATACAACATCTAACAAGGATGCCACTGGGGAAGGAGGTCCGCTCCTCTTCAGCCTCAGGAAGATTAGAAACTCAACATGTGTCCAGGTAACCTGATATTATGTTTCTCTCCTTAATTTCACCACATGTGTGTATTTCTCTTGATTTATTTATTGTTAAAACCAATTTTGTATTAGTTTGAACTGTTTCAGTGTCTGGATAACTTAGTAATAATAGGTTGAGCCCCTTGTTTCTCTGTCATGTTAATCACATGTTTACTGTTGTCATGCTGCTTGAGTTGCCATCTGGGGTGGCACTGAGGAGTTACAGTGTACATGTAATATGAAGTCTGATAACGGCTCTCTTTCTACATCCATGGAAAAGTCCCACTGCAATGATTTAATAGATCTCTGCATAGACATCCTGTATGTGTAACATTGTTGGCTATCCTTGGTGTCGCCAGAAGTGACCACAAATAACAAGCTTCTCACATAATAATAATATTTTTTTCCAGAACAATATTTACTCATCATAACAATCTGCTATAAGGACAGTGCTTGCATTTAATTAAAACATCTCAAATCCTCCAGCATCCTTTGTGAACTGTGGAAAACTGCAGACAGGACGACGGGGTCAGGTTGTTGCGTTGAGAAACTCACAGATGACTGCAGCGAGGACAAACAGCAGCCTGAATGGCTGGTGGGAGAACTGCTGAGCCGGAACAGGCGAAGACACTCAATCACACAAGGAGATGAGGCTCAAATGAGAAAACAACACCCTATTATTGACTCAACTCGCAGATTGTGCAGCCTCAAGGTAAAGTTAACAAAGTCTGAAAGTAAAATCTGAGAAATAAGTGTGAATATGTTTGACCTCTCAAACTAAAAGATTCTCCTACATTTTGTTTATTTCAGCACCATGATAGATTTGTACAATTTTACCATTGAGTCTGCTTTCTTTAAGTTGCAGCATTTAGCCTCAAGGTGTCACTAGAGTGTTACGATCACTAGTTTACACACTCTTTCTGATGTGGTTAAACTACACTACAGCTGAAGAATATCCCACTCACAAGGTGAGCTGCAGAAAGAATGAGGTAATTCCAAAAGTGCCATTTTAAATCAAGTTGATGATCAATTTACTCCCAGTCTGACAGCGCATTGGACAAGACGATCTGTCCCAGAGGATGGCCATGTTTCAGTCTAAAGTGGAACAAACTTAGTTGCTGAGCCAACCACTTAAAAGGACCCCAGTAGATTCAAATTCAAGCTGACAAAAATGATGTACTGATGCAGGAGCCTGAACACCAGCAGAAGTTTCCGGTGCAGGTGTCAGTCACACTCTCCTGCTTTATGTAATAAGCAATGTGCCATCTCAGATTGGACGGAGCAGGCTCAGGAGTTCAAAGTTATGCAGTGTTCATAAATACATTTTGTAAAGCAGACAACTTTCAGCACTTCCATCACTGACTGATGGAACAATTATCTCTGAAATTCAGGAGATACCGTGGGGAAACCTTGACTCTAGTTACATCCTTAAGGAACTAGGCTGTTTATCCCCATTATTTATTAATGATGGATCAGGTAGCGTCATGGATAAATGACCCGTTGCCAGGAAATCATAGCAAAATGAAGAGAGGCCATTAGACGCAGAGAACATGGCCAGCCATCCAGCCTTGTGAAAGCACACATCATGGCTGACAAATGGCCTTTACAGATAGTCATTAATACTCAGAGGTGCAGCCCTAACCATATGTGTTGATAATTACATGCTGTTAATATCTCCTTTCTAGCAAGCATGCTTTATGAACTGCCTGGTGAGTGCATTTGAGTGGACTGAAAATAAATTAGAAGGAGCATTTGTTTGTGAATTAAACCTGATTTCTGGTATATCCTGTATTGTGCTATTTTCTTTGAATATTCACAATCACCCAGCATTATTATTGGTTCATGTAATAACACATGTCACAACTGTTCTTTTCTCCAACAAGATTGATGAGACGATATCACTCGACAATCTCCAGAAATTGAAACTAGCGTTCGAGGTATTGTATGAACTGCATCTTTTTAAAACTCACTGACGGTCTAGATATGCATTTCTGCAATATGTGACATCATTTTTTCTTGCAAAGGAATTTGAAAGGGGTGGCTCGAGATCCATTGATGCAAAGTGTTTTGGACGTATAGTGAAGAAGTGTTTGGGTTTGCCTAAGACAGTAAGGACAGTGGCACATTCCTCCTAATATTTTAACTCTGTCTCAGATTCTCTCATCTCTGCGTTATCTGTGTCTCATTTCTTTGCAATTGAGGACAAGCCTCAGCTATTGCCTGATTGATTTGTGTCATTGTTTTCTATTCTTTTGTTATTTCACAGAGCAATGCACAGATTCAACGGTTATTTAAGAAGATTGATTATTTGGGTCAAGGACAGATTTCATGGGTGAGATGAAAAGTATATTTTTTTCTAATGGAGCATTCATCTATTTCATTCAGGAGGTTTGCCTTTTTTATGACACTTTGCACACTATGCCCCTATGAAATGTGACAGTTGTAATTCACTATGAATTAGTGGAGCAAGTAGAGCTGTTACTCACCTGAACACAATGATTCGGGCTAAATCAGGAATTTCAATACACATGTTACTGCATGATAGCACATTTGTCACTCTTTGCAGAGTGTCTTTCATTTGGAAAGCATATTGTAACAAATTGTAACATGTAGAAAATAGCCGAAATCATCAACAGCCAATTTGTTTTTGCGACAACTATTTCTGTATTTTTGTTTCCCCCCACCGCTGAAATCTAACCATATAAAGCCATGATAAAAATGATATGACTGTGCAGGACTACCATAACCTGACACAAAGTGATGTGACACAGGGTGAGTTCTGCACACACATGATGCATGAATACAAAGAGAAGCAGGAAACTGTGAGACGCAGCAAGCAGGTGGCTTTCACTCTGCCAGCCTCGATGAAGACATTGTGTCATGGCATCCCCATCGTCAACATCCACTCCAGCCATGATGGCACCATTGTAACAGTGAGAGAAGACGGTGTTGTTTGCTGCTGCAGCCCTGAACTGAAACCACTGAAGACCAAACCTTTATTTGTATGTATTCTTTGTACATTCATCAAAACACTTTAGGGATAAGTCTGTTTTTTTTATTTCCACCAAGCACATTAAAGACTATACGTCTACCTTTAAATCATGTCTGCAAGCCCGAAGCCCATTGGTTCCTACTACTGAGGGCACAGATATTGGCCAATGACTATGTCGTTTTTATATATCCCAAACAAATGGGTACAGTGCAGTGCCCGAGTAATAGGAACACATCACCCATGGCAACAATATGGCTCATACTGTATATGTGTTCTATGTTGACAATGGAGGTCTATAACAAGGCTGCCTTTAATTGTTGTTGTTCTTAAATGACACAGCTGGTATTTCCTCACTTAATATTGGAAACATAATTATATTTCAGAATGAAGGACCAGCAAGCAGGAAGTCAAAGTGGGCAAGTGACTTTATTCTGATGACAGAGTTTAACAAGCTGATGATTGGAACAGGGTAAGCTTTAATAACATAATTAAAGACCCAATTATTTATAAAGTAAACTGACAGCAGGGCACAAACTATCCTTGCTTTGCTTATTGTGCGTCTTTTTTTTTATCTTGCAGGGACAGAGAGATCCAGCTTTATGAGCTTTCCACTCTGGAGCCTTACTGCCAGATCAATGCTCTAGAAACGGTGCCTTTGACATTAGATTTTGGGTGAGCAGCGAAACTGCATGTTAACATATCTTCCAAATGTCACAATAAGTCACAATAATGGCCTCCATTTTTTCTCATAGTTGCACTGGCCCTGATAAATGTTATATTGTGTATGGAGACACGGAGGTAGGTCCTATGAATAATCCTGAAATAAATCTTAAACAAACTTATCATTAATTATGCCCCACCTGATTTATACTGGCATAGGTTAAATATGGTGTTTGTGTTTCAGGGATGTGTTACTATCATTTTAATATCCTCTGTTGGAGATACCCTCAGGTAATTTTCCTTTCTGTTAAAACCTCCAGTCTGTGATTTCCTTTTTGATTTTTAAACTCTTATTTCCAGGTTTCCATTGTAATTTGGGATACACATTTTCAGAGAATTAAACTCTCTGGTTCTGATAACATAATTACATTTCCATATGTTCTTTATAATATACAAAACTCTTAATTAATTCATAAGAATATAATATATTGAGCTTTGCTATGCAGACATCTAGAGAAGGAAAAGGTTGTATGTGTTATCTTCAATCACAATCTTTTTAGGCTGCACAAAAAAACCTTTGGGAATCAGTTTTTCTGGTTGGTCATTGTATTTCTCCTGTGACCATCCCCATCCCCGAAATTCCCATGAATAAAGCATATGTATGTGAGATTATGTCAGGGAAAGTCGATCAAAGTATGAATTTATCTTTTTTTTTTGTTCTAGTCATAACAGAGAATTGAGTGTCTGGACAGATTGAAATACTGTAGCCGGGTAAAAGCCGTAGTTGCACAGAAACTTAAGGTGGAAAAATTATACCTATGCTAACTATAGGTTGTACTGTTTGTAGGTACGCCTATGTCCCAATACATTTAAACAGTTTCATGCATGATGTATAACTTAATTTCTTATTGATAGGTTATGGAATAAATTACCGGAGATTGAAAATATGCCCAACATAGCGATTGACGATGCAGTGCTTTTTCCAAATGTGACATTTGTCAGATGGAAGGTTCATCAGGACTGGGTAACACAGGTGAGTTTTAACCTTTTCCATGTGCATGTTCACTTCCCTTATAAAGAAATACATCTAAATTCAGCCAAGTGACGACTGACATTATTTGCAGATGGTGTGAACAATTTACGTGCATTACAGACATATTATAATGAAATAGGCTGAGCATCTAACTCCTCTCTCTAACTCTAGGCAAAATATTTTCATAGTTTTCAAGCTGTTGTCTCCTCATCAAAAGAAGAATCTACTTCGCTCGTTATAGGTAATTTCAGTTTTCTTTGGCTTTTAAAGAGAGAAATGTTGGCATAAGTTTAGCACCTTTATGGGTTTAATTATTGTGACTTAAAACACTTACACATCTATCATTACACATGCATATTCTCTGTGATTTAAGGTCAAAATAAACAAATGAATGCTAAAAATGTTGTTAAGACTCTACAGTGTGCAGTAATTAAATGGTGTCGAACATTAGGCAGCCTGGTCGGAGAGCGTTGAGGGATGACGCATGATGACTCATCTATCACAAATTCACCAATCAATGCAAGCGTGTGTGTGTGTGTGTGGTGTGTGATCGACCATGACCACTTGCATGCTTGGTAATTTATTCTGATAATGGCTCACCCTTGCTACAGAAGGCATGTTTGATCAATGTTGATACACGTGATCTCATAATAACATTTATATTTTTTTCTTCTTCAGGCTGTGTGCTGCCTCTAACAGACGCTGAGCAGCAGTTGGATGATATTAGAGAGGCCTGCTATGAAGCTAAAACCAAGAAGATCCAACTGAGCTGGACTCCGCAGCTCCGTGCATCGTGTGACCAGACAGTTTTCAACATATCCAAAGGTGTCAAGACCTTTGACCTTTGTCAGAAGCACAGCCTTCTGGTCACTGGAGGCATGGACAGACTGATACGCATGTGGAACCCACATTTTTCTGGGTGAGGAGCCAGAATTCAGTGGGCTTTATTCAAGACAATTAACAATAAATCCAAAAGCCTCACCTCTTGGTTTGGTTTTTCGTTTTAGGAAACCTAACGGTATTTTGAAAGGCCATTCAGCTCCAATCACTTACCTGCACATCATCCCAGAGAACGGTCAGATCTTCTCTGTCTCTATAGACTGCACTGTGAAGGTGATTGATGATTCATTTGTATGTCTCTGGGATTTTCCACATTCTAAATGATCAAACGGAGTACAGCATTCATTTGAGGGCGTGCAATAACCACTGTGGACAGTTGGAAACTTTGAAAATGTAAAACAAAAAATCTGACCTTGTCTTTGACTTGAGTTTTTAAATGTTGTTCTGCTTTTAAATTATTTTGTTTACTACTCTACAATTCAGAAGACAATATTATAAATGTATATTAGCTATAGTTACTTACTACTTGTTAAAGTCTTATTTTATTTTTGTTTTATAAAACACGATGCCTTATTATAGACATGACTTCACAGCTGGATAAACAGAAGCTCCAACTAGACAAGCTACAGTATTAATATTATATGATCAAATACATGATATAGAGTATTCATATTCTATGTTGCACATTAGGGCTAAGACTTCTGTGCTTCTAGAAAATATTGAAGGTTTTAGTCTTTATTTAGCACAGTATTCCGTGAATAATTTGGACACTACTGTTTACCTGTTGCTGTTTCAGATCTGGGATATTCAAGATCAGTGTTGCCTGTTTACAGCAGACTCACAAGCCAGCGGGATTCATGGTGACATATCTACCTGCTCGTACTCCTCTGCTGTAAAATCCTTCTACTTTGCAGCAGACTGCATGGCGGTGCTCTCCCTGAAGATAAGGTTGGTTGTCAAGCCCCCATGCTTTATTCATCATAGAATCCAATGTACAGTACTGTAAAGATACTTAAAAACTAAATTTCTCAAGGTTGTTGGTCTGTGAAATTCAAATAAGAAAAAATACAGAAAAGACTGTTGAAGAGTTGTTCTTTTATTAATGTTTTTTTTTTTTTCCTCTTTAAGGCCGAGGCTCCACAGCCGTCTGACTGTTTCTCATGATGAGACTGTAATGTGCTGCGGATACAGTGAGGAATTCCGTCAGGTTGTCAGCTGCAGTGAGGGATCCGTGAGTAAATGAATACTTTAGTGCATCACAAAGTCATTCAAGTGACCCAACTTCACATTTCCAGCGAAAGAAATGATCCAATCTGTGTCAAAACAGAATTGATCTTACTTACTGTATATCAACAGTATAGTTCATTCAATATGTTACTTTTTCCAGGTGGTTAAAGTCTGGGATTTTGACACTGGGCGGCAGGTTTTTGAATTTGGTGGCGCCCATGACCAGTCTGCCATCACATGCATGGCTTTTGACCCCAAAGGGAGGAGGTACAGTACAACAGTTTGTGATACATTTCACTTTAAAAAAAGCACTGTCATCCACCACTCCACATCAACGGCACAGCAGTGAAGACTACAGACAGCACCAAGTTCCTGGGGGTGCATATCACAAGCAGTCTGACCTGGTCCACTCACACTACATCACTATTTAAGAAGGCACAGCAGTGCCTACACTTCCTGCGCAGGTTGAGAAGAGCAAAACTCCCCCCTCCCATCCTCAGCACGTTCTACAGAGGAACCATAGAGAGCGTGCTGACCAGCGGCATCTCCATCTGGTCGAGAGACTGCAACGCCAAAGACTGGAAGTCTCTGCAGAGAGTGGTTAGGACAGCAGAGAAGATCATCGGAGTTTCTCTCCCTCCCATCAGAGACACCGCTCAGAAACGCTCCCTGACATAAGCCCAGAACATTTTTAAAGACCCCACTCATCCTCACCATGCTCTGTTCTCCCTGCTGCCCTCCGGCAAGAGGTTCCGCAGCATTAAGAGCAGAACAGTCAGATTCTGTAATAGCTTTTTCCCCCATGCCATCAGACTGCTGAATATTAAGTAGACCAGTAACACAGAGATTATATTACGCTGTGTAAAGCGCACATATTTTCTATATAGTATGTCTATTTTATTTATATGTATAGTAAGTCTTTATATTTTAAACACACACTTTATCTTTAATTTTATCAGCACCACGTCACTATTATTTATTTATATGTACAATTTTAGCAAGTTTTTATATTGTCCTGTTCCTGTAAGCCAGTACAACGAAATTTAGTTTTAATAGTACACTCTGTGTCTTGTTGAAATGACAATAAAGTATGTCTAAGTCTTTAATAAAAATATATTGAGCCACAACTTCATCTTAATAAGTTGTTTTTATTTTCAGACTCATCACAGGTGGAAGAGATGGTTGTGTAAAGATCTGGAACTTTAACAATGGTCAGTGCCTAAAGACACTTAGGACAGGTATGTATTTGACCTTTCCATTACTTCTGCATAAAACAAAAGGTTTGTATACTATATTATACAGTATTTGTGAAAAATCCCTTTCAATCTTTCCGTAGATGGTGAATGTCACGAAGTGTGCGACTGCATCTTTTTGCAAGTTCACAGGACTTTGTGAGTAATGATGTGATATTTGGCAAGTGTTCTTTGCTCAGTATACATTCTAATCTATGTTGAGCTTGTGCAATTTTAAATTTGAAGCTATGTGATGTCTGTTGGCGGGGACCGGAAGATTGACATTTACCTAGTGAGTACAAAAGAGTTGTCTGTATCATTTGTCATTTGTGCTTCAGAAATCCCATTCCAATTATTCCTCCAGTTCCTCCATCCATCCATCGTATTGTATCCAATTTTCATTTGTTTACATTGTCATTACCAGCTGATCCCCATCCTGAAACAGCAAAGAAAATACTGATTGTTCATGCGGCATATAGCCTGAATTTCATTATAAAACTAGAAAGAAGTTTGCAAAATGTTTTACTGCATGGCGGATGTCACTTCCTGTCAGTGTCTGCCTAATAAGAATTGTAATGTACTAATATGTTTAATAACATAATTAAATGTTTTAATATCGAGATGTAAACTATTCTGTTTGCTTAGTGGACATTTGCTTTTTTCAGGACATACCTGAGGACCTTCATCATGTCCAGAGGCCACAGCCTTCATGGCAAGATGATCTGGTGAGTAATGAATAGAGAATTGTCTTGACAATAACATTGAGAAAAGCGATTCAGTCAAACAAAAATAATAGTTACAAGACAAGTTATTCAATGGACTCCGACTGAGAGTTAGTATTCCCCCGTGACGTTGATTCTAGGCAGACACTGGATGGATCATTATTCTTCTGTTTCTGAAAGAGCACAGATACAGTATCAGCATAAACAAAACCCCGCCATAATCACAAATTGGATGTTTTCTGCAAAATGAATGTATGATCAAAAACACATTAAGCTAGAAAACAGTATGTGCTAGCTCTGAAGTCATTTCATTACAACCTCATTCATCATGTTGTTGCTACAGTGTGAGTATAATACTATTTTTCAGAACATCTGAATGTTTCCTGCTTGTGGTGCCATGTTATACTTCTACTCCACTGTATTTCAGAGACAAAGGTTGTGCCGATTCCATCATATTAATTTTAAAACAATGAGGATAAGAAATACATACAAATATATAAATCTGATACACCGTATACAAAGCCAATAATATAATCAAATAGTTAACTTAGCAGAACCTTACAATGCTGTTTACATATTATCATTGTGCATTTCACATTAGAGGTGCCAGTTCTGTCTTGCCTCAGTCACTGGTGCACCTGAAGGGCTGTGTAGATAAAGCTTCACTGCCAGTTGTTTGTTCATATTACACACAGAGGACACTGGGGTCCTTAGAGCCTTTTTTGCTGACTGGCCATAAAACTCAGTAAGATATGGGTAACGCAGCCTCCCTGATCTCTGCCCTGCTGTGCAACATTGATTGCAGATTTTTTATTTTAAATCGAGCAGCAAGTTTCCCCTTCAACCCTGCCTCACTCTTTATCCTCCATCTTTCCTTGTTCCGTTTCTCTCACTATTGAGAATGTTATTAAAAACATGATGATAGCATTTTCCCTGCCAACTTCATTAACCTATATTGTATGTAGGGCTAAACTAATTTATAGTGTAATATATAATATTGAGGATTTTCTCACAGACACATCACCGCTTATTTCACATCACATAGCTTCTCACTACGTTTTTTATGAAATGTAGGATTATTTTTTTCTGCAACAAATGCACCGCCTACAGTGTCTAATAGGTCAACGTCAGTATATTTATTCCCCGTTATTGTGTGCACATAAATGATATTGAGATTAGAACAAAAGGTCAGGCACGTGTTTTGTATTACAAAGCAATACATCTGTCCTAAGAAAAATCTCCTTACAGAAGCTAACGATTTGATCCTCTAGTGTTACAGTGTTGTAATCCTATTCGTGATTTTGTTTTATGAGCTTTAAACCTTTCATAGTATTTTTTCATTTTATAGAAGTACATTTAGTGAAGTGAGAGTTTGAATCTCACAAACCTATAAAGTAAAATCAACAATTACATAAATAAATGCAGTCGCGTGCTCTGAAAGCTGTGTGTTCAGTCCATATAAAATATCAGAATAGATTGCAGTTCCTTTATCAGATTTTACCTGTATAAAGCGGACAGGTTACCTCAGAATGCAGGGCCAACCTCTCTTTCCCATCTCTTTTATTATGGTTGGTGGTTGCACTCACCCTCATACAGTATAGGCCAACTAACAGAGGAGAAATAATGCAGTAGAGTGGACAGCAAGAAAAGTGACCCCTGTTAGAGCCATCTCTGATGATTGTTTTTCAGGAAAGAGACCAATGGGTTCTTCTATAAACATTATATAATTTACTGTATATTGGTCCATTTCCGTTATCCACTTATCCTCGGGTTTACTGTGATTTATTCTCTGTTCCTCCAGACGGTCTGAGTTGTGTTACAATTCATTAATATTTCAAAACATGGCCTGGTTCAGCTAATATTTCACTTGGCCTTTGAATATAATTTACAGTAAGTTAAGTAATCAGTGCCGGTCAGAAATGCCATCTGCTTTTCCTGATTTGTGTGCAGTTTCTGGTTGGCAGCATCCCACCAAGAGAACATATTTCTGTTGAGATCAGTGGAATAAAACGACGCACAATACACATCAGTTTCAGTCTTCAAGTACAGTGGCTGAAGTAATATTTGACTTGTTTGCATTTCCTTTAATATTTTTGTGAACAAACTGGGGAACTCGCTCACTCATTATTCTATAAGGTGTGCAAACTCCTTTCTAAATTGATAAGGTTAATATATATAGGAAAACAAGTAAGTTAAGGTTGTGGCTAGTTAGAGTTTAAAATGTTTTGAAGTGATAATACATTATTCCACTCTGTTCTTAGGTAATAAAAAGGGCAGGAATCTTTCATAACAAACTCTGCTCAAACTTTTAAATGTTTTATCCTGGAGTAATTAAAAGATACTTGCACTTTGTCTTTTCTCAGAAAAGTGGCCATAAGGAGGACATCCTTTGTGTGGCGCAGTGTCCCCCATCTCTCCTAGCCACCAGCAGCTATGATGGGGAGATTATAGTGTGGAATGTAATTTCTGGACGAATACGGTGTCGGTTAGTCAGCCCTCTTCTAGCTGAACATCAAAATGTTGAAGGTAACCTTGAAGCAAGGCAGATGATGAATATAAAAAAAACTCAGATGTGTATATAGGCAAGGCAAGGCAAGGCAAGGCAAATTTATTTATATAGCACCTTTCAACACAAGTAAAATTGCAATAATGATATGTGTTTTTTTGTGATACAGGACTGGATACAAGTGTTCCAAGTATAATTTTCTTTAAGAACTCCAAGTTGCAGCACTTTTCCTCGGCTACAGCTCTGCTGTCGGCAGGAGCCATGGGTCAGTGTAATGAACAGCTCTAATTACAGCGCATGATGGCATTTTAAAACCTCTCACAACGTCTTCCATTACACTGTTAATTATGTATTTTTTCTTTTAAAGGTTGTATAAATATCTGGAACGTGCTCAGTGGAAGCAAATTAGCTGGGAGTTTCAAAGCTGTAAGAAATGCATCTCAACAATATTCTTGGATTCACTTTTGGGTCCCAAGGCATAGGACTCTAGTTTTTGCTTTTCTTTCTCCTATATTTAAAATTGCTAATCAGGCATTAGGATTGTTTGTGGCAAACTGTTTCTTTGCTTAGTGCTATTTTTTGAACAACTTGCAGGATCCTTCCTTGCAGATACATAATGCAAAGCAGGGACCTTTAATATTGGTAGCCCAAATAGAAAATGTGCTCATGAGTACAGAAATTGCGTTTTGAGGCTAAAAAACTTTAAAAAGTCATACATTTTCACTAAAGACAAAAAAAAAAAAGACTAAAACAATATATTTTCTTTGCTATCGTAGCCCACTTGTTTTGTTACCTAGCAACAATGTCTCTCAACAGTTTCGAGGTGCTATTATTTGAATCTACTTTTGTTTCTACAAAAGTAACCAGGCACCTGATATTATGTATCTGGAGAGGATATATTAGGCTATCTGGAGAGGATATAATATATTAAGTCTCTTTTCAGGGAGGGTAACACTTGCTACAGTCAGTTAATGCAAAATCATTAATATGAGAAGTTGGTGAGATGATTGGTGCCATGATTTTCAAGTAACACTTTTTGCTTTTTTTCATTTTCATTTTGTAGTCTAAATTCCAACAAAAGATTACAAAAGTGGCTAAAACAGCCAAAGACACGTTGCTGTACGCTGCTGACCGGATTGGTTACATCTATGTTTACAACATGGAAAAGTTTAATGCTGGGCAAAAATCACCTAGAGGTAATCTGAATATTTCACCTTGATTAGACATACAGTGAAAAACTGTTACTGTCCATCAGAACGTGGAAAATGAATCCCTCTTGTTTTTTCATCTTCATTTAGCTGAAGGCTTCTGGCGTGCCCACACCAGCCGAATTACTGGGTATGTAAAAAATCATGGTCAGTCATATTATCTAATCTTTATAATCTAGTGAACGCTATCAAACAGGAATTCTACTCTAGGTTGTGTCTCTAACTTTAAGTTTGTTGTATGCTTAAAAGTCCCCAAGAGTACATCCTTAGTGGAAGCAATCCTTTTTTTTAGAATGACTTATTGGTAGCAGCAGCACAGCAAAACTTCCTTCTGCTGCAGTAGACAAATCAAAGAAACTGTGTGCGGGAAGGTCTTAAACAGACAATCAGTATAGGTGAGGTGCTGTGCAGGGTGCATCTGCCATCAGACGTACCAACAGAGTGGATGATTTAGGGTGTTCTGCCAGAAATGCCTGCTCTCATTAAATCTCATGTCTCTGTATTCTGGTCCAGCCTGCAGATTGTTGACAATGATCAAGTGGTGCTTACCTCATCCACAGACTGCACTGTGCGCCTTTGGAGCGCACATGGAGAATACATAGGTGGGTGCCATTTTGCATCTGTCAATCCCCTCTTTCTAGACATTATTAATGTCTATGCCAACAACATAAATCATGGTGCGGTGCTTTGGTGGAAATGCTGTTATTTGTGGGCTTTTTCTTTCAGTGTGACAATATTCCTGGCTGGATTAAACCACTATGGGGTCTGGGGTAAAAAATAAGCAGTTTGGCCCTTTTATTCCCACTCCTTGTGTAGTGTGAATGTGCCCTGTCACCTTCAAGTACCCATCAAGTACAGTACACATAGCAAACTACATGGCAGCTTAATTACATTTGCCTAGAGACTGCGTAAACAACCAGCACTTCTATGCTAAAATACTACCTGGCTGGTTTACACTATGTGAATTACTTTTTGGTAATAACACACATTTATTCAGGGTAATGCACCATGTTAGCAGAATGTTAGCTATAATAACCTATACATAAATAATAATCAGATAAATAAAGTCATTTGGTTGAGTTATTCAGTCAGATAATGATGTAAGACCACATATTCCTTAAGGCCATAACATTGCAACAAATAAATAGACGTTTAAAATTGTTTCTACCCACCAATTGGTGTAGGGAACCTCCAGATTTTAGAAGCCCAAGACTTTAAAGGAATAGTTCTAAAATAAATGTTTACTGTCCAGTTGGGAAATAGTGTTTGCGCAAAGCAAAGCTAACTGGCTGGTGACTGTAGGTTCATATTTAATGCACAACAAAATGTTGAGCTATTAATTTAAACCGCTGTCACGTCGATGGTAGTTCGGCTTCACGTACATCCAGCAAAACCGACTTTTTCACCTATTGAAAATCTACATCCATAACTTCTACATAACTGTGAGCAATTGTACTTTTTGTGTGACGTTGATAATCTAAGAGTGGACAGGAATAAGTTAGGAACTGTCATTAGTAATATTTTCAATGTGTATGTATATTTCAACCTGAAATAAGACTCAAATAGAAAGATTACAATTCCCTGTGGGTCAGTAGTGGGGGTCTGCACAGTAGGGACCTGCAGACACTTGATTTCAAATGGATTCAGACATTGTGACATTTTAAGAAGCCACATTTTCAACTGCAAATTCCTTCAGCACAAAGCTGCCCAATGTGGAAATAAAATAGAAATTGCAATATCTTTGTCCACAGGGACCTTTGGGCAGTCTGAGAGCTGGAGCATCCATATATCCTCCTCGTGGAAACATCCTGCTGTCCCCTATGAGGTCCTCATTGATCCTCTGAGCATGCCTCATCATGAAATTCTGAATGTTAAAACTCGTTCTGATGACATCGATACTGACAAGACTGGGGCTCATAAAGGTGAACTAAAGGTGAGCCGAATTCTTTCACTTAAGATTATCTGAGCGGTGTAGCTATGTGTCTCTCTGCCTCTCCCTTCTGCAAATGTTGAACCAAACTGAACTGTTCCTGCTCCTCTTGCGTCATAATTGCAATCAGAGGCACACAGTAAGGTGTAAGTAGATTAAAGGCAGGTTGTACCCAGAGGAACACAAGACAGGGTGAGTAATAACCATTAAACCAGCAAAAACTGCTGTACCCATGCAAGGCTTACACTAGACTCAGCTTAAAACGTGACAATTTTATAGAGTTATATTGTTAATTTATATTCAGAGTGAGTGTATCTTCTTTTGCATTTCAGGCTCTGTCATGGAACTCTCAGGCATGCTAACAAGCTATCGAACCACTGTGCTCTGAAAGGCTTCATGCTGTGGAGCCATCCAACACCAGACCTCTTATAAGAAGGGCTGAGGAACTAGATCAATTTGAAAAATATGAAACTATATTGATCGCAAAAGTGGAAAATGGATCATTGTCGCATTCAGTAATTAAACTCCTTCAAATAAAAAAGCTCTAAATTCCCACTGTGCATGACATGCTCAGCGCTGAACAGCTGAGGAGACCGACAAAGAAAAGCTTGTGAACATAGTGGAGCCTTAGCAGGTGGACACAAACATGCATTCAAAAATAAATACTTATGTTGATTCTCTGTTGCGTTCACATAAATCTACAACTTTTTAATCTGAGAAAAAAAGTTTTTTCACAAGGATAATTTTACTGTTCTAATATCTGGAAAAAGGGAAGGGGAATATATCTCCACCTTTCCTAGTTTGCATAATACCTTTATTTATATTCAAAATATGATGTATTATTCTTGTTTTAAGTGCATTATCTTGGATTGTATATAGGTGCTCTGGCATTCAGTGTATTATTAATAAAACCCTGCATTACAATTTTTGTAACACTCTTGTTTTAGCTGTTTTCTACTTCCTTTATTATATACAGGTAGTGTTCAGGTATATCTGTTTCTGGATGGAGTGTGGCTTATTAAACACCACCTGTTTAAGGCACAATAGGGAAAGATGATCTCAGGGTAACTGATTTGAATGTATAGTACTAGTTTAGAAGATGTGACAGGATGCTGCGCATTTGAGGTATAAGTAGATTGAGAGTCAGTCATATGGGAGCGGACAGCTCGGTTTGTTCAAGCATAATAAACTGTGACATGCACTGTGTGTGTGTGTGTGTGTGTGTGTGTGTGTGTGTGTGTGTGTGTGTGTGTGTGTGTGTGTGTGTGTGTGTGTGTGTGTGCGCTTCCAAATGCATTTTGCTAGTCCATCAGGTAAATTGTTACTGTTATTTACATTTTGTTGGTACACACTGTTCACAAAAGAATGTCCCAGAAACCCAGAAAACAACAAACAAACACACACACACACACACACACACACACACACACACACACACACACACACACACACACACACACACACACACACACACACACACACACAAACTCCCTCTCACAAACACACACACACACACACACACACACACACACACACACACACACACACACACACACACACACACACACACACACACAAACACACAATTTTATGTTAACAAACAATAATTTCAAAAGGGTCCCTGGGTAGGTGCCCCACCACCATTATCTTTTGATTACAGTAACTATTAGCACTACCCTTAACCTAATTATCCACACAAATTCAAAGAAGGGGGAGCTCAGAATTACTCAGGAATGCTCAGTGAATATAAGCACCCAGAGGAAAGGCGAGAACAGTAATTTTGCAAGTAGAGGACTGAACTTTTATGGTCGGGAAGAATCTTAATTATAGGTCACAGAGCTATCCACACAGCCTTGTGTTTTATTCACGCCCATGCTTTAAAAATAGTGTGATGTGGAAAGGAAGGTTTGTATTCTGCCAGCTGTCAAGAACCAAAAAAAATCTCACTGTGTTTCAGTAAAATCAAGTAACCTTCACCGACAACAAATGTGCCCATTCATCTGTCACTGGAGAAAAATCTCAGTGTGACACTTTCTTGATTTTCTCATTTCTTTGAGAGACTTGTTGATGGTCACAAATCTGGATTGATCTGTCACAGAACACTTCAATGAATGCTGCCTTCACATGGTATTGGGAATGTACAAAATGAAAAAACAAAGATCAAAGTTAAGGATACTCTATCAAGTATTATCGGCTTATTAACAAAACAATAATTTATTGTTACTTGATGCTCTATGAAATGCTGTTTTAAAAAAATACTTATATATAACCAAAGTTACATTTTGATCAAAAATTATTTAAGTTAACACTTCAGCCACACCTAATCAGCTGCTTAACCTACTTATACCTGGTCACCACATGTCGTTTTTCTCAGAACCTGAGATCAAACTATCCAGGTCCTCAGTCGCCTATCATCCCATATCGCTACAACATCCACAGTGTCTGGCATCTCAGTCAAATCAATACTAACTCAGCTAAATTGAAAACGGACTCCTTTTGGAGGCTTATATTCAGATTGGGACCCCCACATTAAGTCTCGATCTGCCTGGACTTCAGTTCGTCCCCCAGACCAGCCTGACAGATGACATCCCCCATCTTTCTTCATCCCTTCCCCTTACATTACATTAAATATTTAACTGACATATTGTTGTTACTTGGTCCTTGCTTTTCTCAGTGGGCATCATTTGATGTTACTTTTCCATTATTTAAGAACTACATGAAGCCATTACTGTGGTCAGGACTGAGCTGAGTCACTTCTCAGGATCATTAAACTCTTAACTTCATTACAGACCTCAGAAAACCATTCCCTTCAGATTATGTATTTCATATCTGAGGAAAACCTGTGAAAGAGGTTCTTTTTTTTACTTTAATCCCAAATCTTCATTCCTTAGCAGAAAATCTTTGTTAAAGGTCCCATGTTTTGGCCATTTCTACTGATCATAATTCCATTGTTTAGGTTTACTAGAATAGATTTACATTGTTCAAAAATCACATTGGTTTCTCATACAGCATCTCTGTATGTGTATTCACTCTCTGTCCTACATGCCTTGTTGGAGCTCCTGCCCCCCCCCCTCCCAATGAGCCCACTGTGCTCTGATTGGTCAGCTCGCCCACTCTGTTCTGATTAGCCAACCACTGTTACAGCTGAACATCAGTGTTTATGTTTTACAATGGCATTTGTTAGCAACCAGAAAATGACAGCAGTAATGACAAATAGTTGAGAATGCTAAGTGGGGTCTGGGTGCCGTGTTGGCGGGACGTTGCGGGGCTCGCTGGTCCGCCCCTTGGGGCTCGAGGAGCGGACAGTGTGAGGTGGATTACTGGTGGCATTTCCTGGTTGCTGCTTGGGGTCTGCGTCAGAGTCCTGCACGGGTCTGATTTTCAAGACCCGCTCCCGCCCCCGCGACGTGCAATACCGAACCCGCCCCGCTACCCGCACATATTACCAATTAGTTCCGCAACCCGACCCGACCCGTCGGCACAGGATCCGCAACCCGACCCGAACCCGCATATATATGAGCAGTGAAAACGTGCAATTATTAACACATGCAGTTGCATATTTGTCTCAAAAAGCGTGGGATGTTGGTTATTTTCTCCATCTAGGATGACACCAAAAGCCTCCCAGACGTTGGATTTCCCTCTTGAGGAAGTGTTATTGAAAATGCTGTATTCTCCGCTAGAGAGCTTCACCTCAGCCATTTCGAATGTGGCACGCTCAGAAGCAGATTGATGCGCTGCAGAGGTTATGATTATGTGCGGTCCCGCGGGGGAGAGGTCTGAGGATTTAAACATTGAACAAAAAATTATTATTATTTAAATATATTCATTATGCAACACCCGCAACCCGACCCGCATCATCTTTGTTTTACCCAGAACCGAACCCGGAAAAAAGCGTTTGAAAAAATACCACCCGCGAATCACCTTTTTTGCGGGTCGCCCGTCGGGTACCGCGTGTACCCGACCCGATGCGGGACTCTGGCGGCATCTTCCATGTAAAGTTAGCGTCAACCCTCATGGGGTGAAAACAGTATTTCCAGTCTACATGGCACTTAGTCTATATCCAGCATCCAGGGAAACACAGCGGGAAATTCACCTCATACTGTCCGCTCCGGGAGCCTCGCGGGGCGGACTCGTGAGCTCCGTAATGTCCCGCTAACATATCCAGCATCCAGGAAAACACAGCGGGGAATCCACCTCACACTGTCCCCCCGAGAGCCTCGCTGGGCGGACTCCTGAGCTGCTCGGGAGTCCACCCTGGCAGAGGGTGTGCCTATTGTTCTATAGCTGTGTGCCAATTGGTCCATTTGGACTTAGTGACGTCAATAGGCCCCGAAAGAAAAAAATGGAAAAAGAAAAATCTACAACGAGGAGTTCTGGGGCAGCTAGACACGTATTTTCTGTGTTACGCAGCGTCCACACGGCAGCGTGCGTTGAAGCTTGCCGGCGGGCGCGTCTGAAACTCGACCAATAACCAATCACATGAATCTCCCGCCCCGGACACACAAGCACGCGGTTTGATTGGCTAGAGCTTGTACTGGCATATGATTTGATTGGCTGACGCTTCCGCCGAAGCTTCAAAAGTTGAACATTGCTCAACTTTTGAAGCGAGCAACGCGAGCAAACCGAAGCAACGCTCCCAAAATGCAGTTCGGCAAAGCGTGATGTCACCCCATTCAAAGTGAATGGGCAGAAGTCGTTGAAGCTTCAACGCACACCGCCGTGTGGACGGACCAGAGTTTCACTCGCTACAGGGTGTACTTTGAGGGTTTGTGACTTTGCAGACCGTTTACATGCAGAAAAAGCTATACACAAGGGGACGGGTAATAACCAGAAAAGCATATGATGGGACCTTTAAACACAAACAGGAAATAAAGGGGTAAAACACAAATAATGTGTAATTCAGTTGAAATAGTGAGCCAGCATGAAAAATATTTCTGCCATTACTACATTTGATGTTGTCATTAATAGTGTAAATTCCTTGTAGTTGAATATATGGTTTATTTGTACAAATATCAACTAGTAAGTAGGCTACTGTAAGCATCACATATTTACAGACCCAGTACACCTAAACAGTTTTTCACTTTCAGTTAGACTTCCAAGTACTTGTAGTTGTCTTGATAATTTAAGTGAACAATGTAAATAAAGTATGACTTTAGTAAACACTAGTAAAATACCTTACAAAAACTAAGACAACCTCAAGATATGGGCGAAAAAGTGTTGGTAAGTTGCTCCCTGTGGCTTCTCTGAGTGCAAGCACAGTTTCCAACTGAACATGTTTCTAACTTGAATACACCAAGGTTACATCATAAAAACTCTCTACTGTGGGCATACTGTGGTATCACTGTCAGTGACATACACTGTCTGTGAGCCCTAACTGGCCTTTTCACAGCAGACGGTTGTCTTGACAAAACACAGTTTTGAGTTATTTACAACATTAACGATCCAAATCCAGGGACTACTGGCATTTATTCTAACTGAATAGAGTCATCGTTAATTAATGCAATTAGTTACAGCTGTGTCTTTCCCGCCATGACAACACAGAGTATCTGGTGTGATGAAACCTTTATCTTTTGAGGGTGATTATGGTAGGCCTATGTTTGTTTAGCAGTATTAAACCATGCGGTGAGTTAAAATGTATAGCTACTTGATATAGGCTATTGACCAATATATCAATCAAAAATAATGACGTAGGCCTAGGCCATTCTTTTAACACAAATGACAGACATTTGCTGGCAACAGCTTATCAATTATAAATCTGTTCTGCTTTGTTTTATATCATTAGCTTACACAATCAGGCTTATTTAGGTTTTAAAAATATATATATATATCTAATCAACGAAGCAATTCATTGGCAAAGTCATCTTTAATGAGAATAATCCTGACGTCGAACTTCTCAAATCCTGGCTGTAGCCCCATTATAGTTATATCTGTATAAATTGCAGAGCCGAACACAACTCTAGTGTTGAGGTTTAATACAGGAACCGCTAAAGCCATACATTAATTAAATTGTGTGATGTTAGCTCGCGCTGCCTCAGTGAGCTCTTCCCGCCAGCAGAGCGCGTCGCTGCGCCTCGTACAGAAAACCTGAAGCCTCCGAGCAGAGCACACTCCCCGTTTTCCGTGAAACTGAGAAAAGGGAAAAGCCTTGTTGTGTTTAGTTTTTTTTTAGCACTGTCAGAAAGCTCATGCACTGCGAGCTTCCTCCACCTTCCACACTGCTCACAGGACTCTCCCAGGATGCTGTCGAACAACCCTCACATCGGGCACAAAGTGGCAGGCTGTTTGATTTTCCTCTCCGTCTGTAAGTAGGAGTCACTTTACTTTCTAATCTTCATGTCAGTGGGCTCGGACCACACAGCTGTGAGGGACGTACTGACACCCTCCACAGTAAACAGTGTGTGTTGTTTGCAAAGGTGAAGCTATGTTTGGGAAGAAACGACAGTGTAGCGTTTTACGATCTTTGAGTAACTGTTTGTGAAGTGCGGAGCCATGATTCGCCTCAACTTCCTGAGGAGTTGAAAGGCGATGTGCACGCCATGTGGGTTTACTAACTGCAAGTTTATACCGGAGTTAATCACAGGAAAAGGTTGGAAAATCTCCTCCTTTTGGAATCACATTTGTGTTTAAAATGTGTTCACGATTGAAAACAGTGAAGTAGCTTCTTCCTGTCATATCCACGGTGCACGAGTGGTAGGCAAGCCCGAGCAAACATGCCCCTAAAGCCCCAGCTACTGTCAGCCTTACCAAGTCAGATTTCTCCCTGTCAGTCTGGATGTATTGTGTACAATGCATTTAGCAACTAAGTAGAAGAGTGAACGACGTGCACTAATTTATTCCTCTGCTGCCAGCATACCCACAGTGCTTAGAGACTACTAAAAAAACGCAATTATGCTTAATTTTAAATAAAATATTTACAAGTAATTCTCGACTTGTGCTTGATCATATGTTTACTTACATTCCATGGAAGTGATTGCTTGATTAGAAATAGTTAATGGCTTGAATGTCAAATATTTCAGGTGATTTTATTTGACCATTTATAATAGAAATATATGCAGTTTGTCCCTGCACATGTTCTGCTATACAGTATCTAATGTATTCAGTGATGTGTCATGTCCATTAGGTTGGGTGCAGCAGCACACAATGAGTGGCTGCAGCTGTGGAGAGAATTACAGTCAGTGACCAATATTGCATTGGCCTTGTGTACTATGGCCGTCCTCCTGGAATGTGGTGATAAATGCTGAGCGCAGGAGACTCTCTGCCTTGATGGGACTGAACATTTTCGCCGTTATAAGAAATGCCAGAAAACACAAGGATCTGCTAATATGTTGTTACTGCAGGAAAAGTGCTACATCTGTCTGGGTCAATAACTTAGGAAATAATGTATGCTTGTGTGTTGAAGACTACAAACAGAGCTAACAGTTTTCAAGGATGGTATTATGGAATCTTAACGCTGCAAGAATTATCTTCAGGTAACAGTGATTTATTAATAATTTAATTCAATCTATAATATTCAGTTTGAAATATACACTTTGCCACCCTAATGCATTGTTCTTCTGACTACTTTTCACCTTATTCACTCATGCTAGACAATTAACTGACATCATTCAGTTTTGCCACATTGACTTTTTTTAGGAAGCACATATCAAATATAATTTATGACATGTTTTACCCTCAATTTCTGGTTAGGGGTCATATAAGGCTTATTTCACTAGTTTATTAGCTTGAATGGGTGAATATTCGATATTAGCAATCCTGAAAATGCCCAAAAACCTGTACTTCAGAGATATTATTAAGGCCTGTTGATATGTCAAAAATAGAGTAGTCTAGTCTGGGCAGTGTGGGAAGCCAGAGTCATTCTTGAAACCACTGTTATCCTGTGCACAAGTGAAAGCTGTGTGTGGCACAGAGTTGAGCATGTTTAGTTGGGCAGCTGACTCTGACAGGGCTGCTCTTCTGCTCCCCCTGTATGTAATATTCATGGACCTAACACCAAGGAGCATCCCAGGTCCAATTTGATGACATTATGGTGCCACCTCTGCTGTTTTTCGATGATGTGGTCCACGAGACATCAACAGACTGTCATTTCTGATGTGCATTGGAGCCATGTGAGTCCGATGCAGTCGGCATGAGGAGCAGCAACCTCCAAGTTGGATGATCCAGCATTCCAGACAGGCCGTATTGCAATTTTGGCAGTTGTGCTAAATCCACAAAGTCTGAATGTGATTGTTGATGTAGGTATACTACTACAATGATGTGTGGTATTTTGGAAAGAGAGAGTACTGAACCAAAATCTGGATTCCATTTTTAGGCTGATTGTTCTGTTTATAATATGGGAACCAACCTCTCATTGGTTAGTGCTGCATTGTCAACTTAGTTTAAGGTTCAATATCTTGAATATCTTATATTTAAGCTTTCACTCAAAATGTTCTTAAGTATTGTAAGGTTATTGTAGATGATGATGGTTAGAAGATAACTTCATTACAGTGAAAAGCTCACAAACAACCTTAAGTTGACAGCCAGCTGTTGTCACACGTTTTTTAAGTGATTGGAGGACTGACATTGCAGACACGAGTAGCCGCATTGAGTCTTCTCAGCATGCTGGGTGAGAGGTCTGTGATTCAAGAGGTTTTCAAGGTCCAGCTGCTGCTGTGGCTCCTGTAAACTGAAAAGCCCCTGCTGAAGTGGATCGGCAGCCATTAGAGATGCCATCCACAGGCAAAACTCTTTTGGGATGCAGCGTCAGTGTTTCCCCTTGTCTTGGAGGGGTGCCCCGCCAACGGAGCCCCGCGCCCCCCCTGAAATTCTTGGTCCTTAAAAAAAAAAATTAAATGTTTGTGTATATCTGTATATATATATATATATATATATATATAGCACCAAATTGCAACTAATCTATATCTACTGTCACTTTTCACATTGAACATGTGCTCTTTTATTAAATAAACTAAACGCTTTCATTTTAAGTTGTGAGTTTAGTGTTTTTGACCCTAAGAAACACTGATGCATTAATCAATAACAATAATCCACAGCTCCTCTCTCTTCCCCAGAGGATTCCCAATATCCCAATGCCACTCAGGCAGCACCCCCCCAAAGCAGTAAACCTAGGGGAAACACTGAGCATATTCTGAAAAGATAACTGTCTATTATTCGTTTAGAAGTGCTTGTGGGCCTTCACAAAAAAAAGTATGTTAACTGTATCAAGATAAAGATGATATTAAGATAATTCCAACCAGCAGCAAAACTGGGTTAAGATTTGCCTGTAAAACTTCTAATTGGCTGCTTCAGTGCCTGAGTGGAAATACAAAGTTTTGATTAAATATGACACAATGCCAGATGAAGCCTGTTCTTCTTGCATACCTAACATCAAATCAGATGCATTATTACAATTGTATGTGCAGTGCATACTGTGTGCCATCTGTGCCACTTCTTTGAGGAGCTACTTTTATTATAATCAGTTGGCTGCGTCTTTCACGGCAAAATGTTTATCATTGAAATATTAATAGAAATAATTTTGTGATTCACTTTAAAGTATTTTTGCCAACAAGGCTAAATCAATCAATGTTTATTTATATAGCCCATCAAAAATGTTACATTTGTCTCAGTGGTCTTCACAGTTTGTACAGAATATCAGTATGACAATACGACACCCTCTGTCCTTAGACCCTCACATCGTACAAGAAAAAACTTCCAGAGAAAACCCACAGTTTAAAGGGAAAAATGGGAGAAACCTCGGGGAGAGCAACAGAGGAGGGATCCCTCTCCCAGGACGGACAGACGTGCAATAGATGCCGTGTGTAAATCGAAAAGATAATACATTTACAACATAGGTAGACCAAATGTTTGGAAAGACCAAATGTTTGGAAGTGCATGTGTCTATAATAAGAAGATGAATCCACGAGGATGTCAACAATCCTGTGGGGGCCATCAGGGAAGTAGTATGATGAGTCAGGCAGGACCACAGTGATAGGTTCAGCCACGACTCGAAGTCTAGGACGGAGGATAGAGGATCCAGGAGACAGGATCCAGCACTCAGGACTCAGGATCCAGGACTCTGGATGCAGGATCCAGGACACATGACTCAGGATCCAGGACACGGGACACAGGACCGCAGCAACAGGATCAAATGGGTTTAATCTGCAAAGGTGTCCTATCATGCAAAATGCACTGATGTCTTTTTATACATAAATATGTGTCCCCGGTGTGTCAGGGAACACACAAAGTGTCAGAAAATAAAACCCTCTCTCTTTCCTCCGTACTCAAATCTCTAAAAACGGGGGTACAACAGAGCTGAACCAGATTTACGTCCGATATGACGTAATATCGGAAATGTGGACCCACGGCCCGATCAGAAAGTTGCTGTCAGAATCAATGCCCGACGTGTTTTGGAAGTAATATATGGTCTTTGTTTACATTAGCAAGCATCAGAGCTAAGCTGTAATGGAGAGAAAAAAAGCAGGAAATAAAGAAGGAACTCTCCTTGTGATAAACCCGCAAGAGAAAAAGCTTTTGAGCTCCATACTGTTTCAGAAATAATCCTTGAAGTGGTTTGGAACATGATATGGAAGCATTTAGCTGTATCTGCCAGTAGAAATCTATCTCTTCCCTCTGCAGCTCACAGTGTGCCTGTGTGCTCAAAAGGGGGCGGGGCAAGCATCTACTGACTGACGATCAGCACTTCTCTAACAGGGCTGAAATAGAGGGATATGAGGGATGTCTAAAATGCATTATCTGTTTGGTATTTTGAGCATAATAAATCAGACATGTTTTTAATATATTTTTATATATATGAGACCCATAATATGTGCCTAAAAATAGCACAATAGGAGATCTTTAAGCAATGTTTGATTAATAGGGACACAGCTGAATCTTTCATTAAGATGTTTTTTTTACACTGAACACAAAGCACATGTTAAATAAGCAAACAGACATGATTTTTTCTACAGGCAACAGAAATTGACAGGTCTGCATGAGTTCAAACAAGTTTCTTATTGAGTTATGTGACTCTATTCCTCGTATGTTAAACTGATAGGGGTCTTAAAAGAAGGAATTCTGACTTTTGATACGTTTTTAAAATCACTCTTAGTCTGGTCCATCACACTTTCTGAGGCATGAACCATATTGCCTGACAAGAGTTTCCATATAGAGCGATTCTGCTAACCCAGAATAGGTTCATTGACATTAATTGATGTCCTTTTTTCATTTAACCCGCAGGTTTTGAAAACTCTTGCTTTCTGCAATATCTGTGCTCAGTTAAAAGGTCAAGGTTTAGAAAAGTCAATCAACATGGTTGTCATAGAAAGGCAAACCTAAATTGTGCCGTGTAGCGAACACCCATCTCCTGCATCAGTCCTTATTGCTACACTTGCATACTTGACACACACCTCGCTACATTTGAAGCAATGCATGCATTGGCACAGAAACATTGGCATTGAAATCATAGAAGCATCCAGTATGGTTGTAATACTTGCGTATACCAATTTCAGTGCTGAGACACGGACCGTTAGCTAACAGCTAGATTCGGCATTCAACACCCGTGTTGTGTTGACTGTGGACTCCAAAACACTGCAGTCATACATTTTGCATGAATAAAGCAAGATGAAAGTTAACTGTGTTACATTTGAACACGCCTTAATGGCAGAAACAAGGTGACATGAGAATCCCATTTGAATCTTCTTCGTCACCACCAGTAGTAGTTCAATATTCTCTCTTTGTATGGCCCTCCACCTGGGGAAGTTAGTGCTTTGGCCTGCATTGTCACTATCAACATTGAGAAGCTAACATGATTTTAGATTTTATTGTCTTTGCCAGATGAAGGCTTTTCACTATTCTCTGCTCTTCGGGGGCTTTTTAGGTTTAAGTTGTCTCATTTTGCCTTTAACACACACATATGGGCATGAGGATTATCAGAGCCCCTTTTTAAAGCTGACACTCACTGCTAATTAGCACTGAAGTAACTATAGCACCTGGATAGCTGCCTTTGTTAATGTGAATTGTGTAGTGCACAATGTGTAGTTCCTCCAAAGTGCTTTCATGTTGTGTCCATTAATTCCCGCTCCTGCTGTACCCATTTAATCTTGAGTGATGTGAAAACTTTTGTCAGACTTCAAATCACTTTCAAAGTAGCAAATCATTTTTTAATTGCTCTGAATGAAGATTTTTTCAAGTAGTTTCTTAGAAGAAAATCTTTCAATTCTTATAAAGACAAATCGTAGTCCTGTGAAGTACACACTATACATATTTTCTCTGTACACCACCAACTTGATTCTCTCCCATGGTTACTGTATGTGCACTTTGTTTCCTGGCTAATTCCATCAGCCATCTGCTTTTATTACAAAGACAATATAAATTGAGATCTTGTTGAAAGGAATTCATCAAAACCACCCTGAGGTTTCAGCGTGTAAAGCGCTTTGCAGAGTTTGTAAAATCAAAGCAAGATAGTTCTCCTCGGTGCGGCTCATTTTGAAAACATGGTTGGAAACAACAGACTCAATTATGTAGGCTGGAGAGGCGATGAGATGGAGGTGCTCCGATCAGCAGTCCTGACATTATGTAGGGAGTTACTTTCCCACTCTTGCTCATTGTGTCTCAGCCTCTCCCTCTCCAGGGTAAGCTGTGAAAAGATGGGCAGAATGAGCAGAATGTATTGTGGACATATTCCTGTAGGAAGCTTCTTTTCACTTCCACACGTAGATGCCAGGTTACAATGTAGTCAATCTCATTATACAGAGGTGGGTTTTAAGAATCTGATGTTATGTTTGTACACTTGGCAGCAGGAAATCAGAGACATTATATTTGTATTGTTTAAGCCTGAGTTTGGTATAGCTGGCTTTTTTTTTGCTTTAAAAAAAAGAGGCGTTGTAATGCAAATCATTATATTTTCCCACATTAAATTGGTTTTTTTCAACATGCACATGCTTTACTTTTATTTAGAAGCCATAATGTTCTATCTTGAAGAGATCAAGGACACTTAAAATGAGCAGTAGATAAAAACAAAGTTAATTACTGTGAAAAACATCTGATTGGTGTTTGGAAGAACAGGAATTTGTCAGCATTTCGAGCTTGACTTTTCCTTCTTGACATTGGAGATGGCAGTGGACAATCGATGCTCAAGGTCTTGTTTTGTGTTCAGGGCCATTCATCCATATCAGGAGACAGTGTTATCAGTTGTAATGCAAATGTACAGGTTCCCCCTTTACATTATGATGATGTTTAACTTCCTATCCGTGTTGGGATATATTATTCTCTATATTAAACAATTGAATGATTGTAATTGTTTCAGCATCGTTTCAGCAGCTCTGATTGTGTTTTACAAACATACTCTAGTTAAACTATAAACTGCAATGTTCTTTTATATAAAAAATAAGCAGCTTTGGAAAGAAAATGTGTTTGAACATACGATTCTCTTTTTGAAATCTTAGTGTATCTTTCTGTGAAAATCTGTTTTAAAAAAAAAGGTGTAACTGTAATTACTACCTTCTTCATTTGGTTATTTTTACTGAGCAGACGTCTTCTCTTTGAAAAGAACATGCACCGAATAATCCTTTGGCATGGTTGGCCAAATTGGACTTTGTTATTTTTTTTTGTGCTTTCATGACATGAATAATTAGGTTCATTACACTGTGCGTTTGTTCTGAACTGATGGCTTTACTCCAGGCTTTACACACTGAAGTGTTTTGAAGTTCTATCAGCTCCTCTGAATAATTTAATAAGAGGGTTTTCTTGCTTTTTAAGCCAATTTACAGTAGCTGGTCAAAATTACACAGATTGTATCCTTTTTATGAAATATGTTCCTATTTTATATACTGTAGGACTTTTTGTGTGGACATTGGATATAATACTACTACAGGAATTTCTGCTGGATTGTTTCTAGATACCTTAGCTTTTAGTTTTAATCAACGCTCTCAGTGGCTGGCTAATGGCTGCCGCAGCAAGCCAGGAGGAGAGAGTGTAACTCTTTCTCAGGTCTATTACCTAGTTAAAGTCAGATTCAAAGCTGACTGATGTTGGAGTGCAAGCTGCCTGATTTGATGTAAACGGCTGTGTGAATTAATTCTCTGAGACATTGCTGTTTTTTTGATGTATTGATTTGAAATCCTGGGAATCTTTCTGAGAAGATTTTCCTCGTCTCAGAATCGATGGCAATTTAATTGGATAGAAGCTCTCAGGGCTCTAATTATAAACTTGAATAGATGAATGGTGCTCTCAACGATCCAACACATACTCCGCACGAAGGACTTAGGCTCTGAGTTATCTTTTTAATTGTAATTTTTTGTGTATTCCAACTATAATGGCCTATAGCAGTCTTTTGTTGTGTAGCCCTGCCTGTGTAAGGCAGCTTTTAGACAACCTTGATAAAAGAAGAGCCTGTTTATGGTTCAGTTTCAAAGGATTTGCACCTCTTTTATAACATTTTCTTAAAGAACAACAATTCTCTTTTCTTTTCTTGCAGTTCACATCAACTTTTCTGCTGGCAGCACCGGAAAGGGCTCACAGGTAAGAGAAAACATTGGACTCCTGTGATTCTTTATTTCCTGATTGCAGATCAGTCTGAACTCCTGTGATTTGGCTAGTTTCTTGGTAATTAGTGTTAATCATTCATCTGCTGGTCTCATCACCTCCATTAAAGCCTTAATTACCTGACCACCTTAAATAAACAATATTGCTGTTTTGAAAAAGGATTGTCTATTGTCCTCCAGATGAAGCCACAATGCAAATTATTTCGCTCTTTGATTCTGCATTATCTAATTCTGCAGTTGCTGCTCGATAAATAATTAACATGTTCAGTTGCTCTACTTCTCATTGGTGTGAGAAGATGTTGACAGTAAGTCTCCTGGCAGAGTTGCTTAGCATCACAGAAATGGGCAACTTATTATCTTTCCACTGATGGCAAGCGCTGTTATTCCCAGCTGAGGTAATTTCTTTTTTTTCTTTTTTTTGTCACTTTAAATTCTCATGTTTGTTTTTTTTTAATTTAAAGTGAAATTGAACAAAACGCTGCATAAAAAAATATTCTGTTAGATTTCATTATCAGTAGCACACAAAGGTATTGGTCTATAATCAGATTTAAACAGTTTGCTTACGTCTGTTCGATTCTGTAAGATAATTGTGACATGTTATCAGTATGCCTTTTGCTCAGTCAAAGCCCAGGCTCGCATAATATCAACATTGTTAGTTTTCTTTTCTCCTTTTGAATATTACTATTAGGGACAGCTGCCTGTCAAGAGTTATAAAGCAAATATGTAAATGACATCCATTCTGGAGAAGAAACCCATTAAAGAAATGAATATAGTTTTTGCAACAACGGAAATCAGGACCCGACACCAACACTGCTCCTAGGGCTGTGTATAGCTTCCCACTGCTTTTAATACTAGGATGGGTTGAATGCAGACTCTAAATTACACTGTGTGCTTTATACACGAGTGTCACAATTTAAAATTTGATTTTGATTCGAATCCTTCATTTCCAAGTAGAACCAAGCATAGAGCACAGAGGAGGCAGAGGAAGTGTAACAGGTTTATGGCTCGTGTCACTGTCGACAGAGATGTGTGGAGGAGAGGGGATGACCAGATACGACAGAGGGAAGAAGGGAATGGAGAGCTGCTAGACGGCACCGCAGGCAGTGAAAGCATGGGAGAGTTTGTCAGCAGGCCTTTTATTTAACACTTTCCATAATGTCTTTCAAGACTTTGCCCCAGGGAACTACCTTCAATTCCTAGTGTTGTGCATTGAAACATAGCGGCAACCTACGTTGATTTAAAAAGTGTGGTTTCTTGAATAGCCAATTGAGGCTGGCCTCCAAGAGAGTCAATCTACTAAGAACCTAATGTTAAAATGCCCAGCTTTACAGCAGAAATGCAGGTTTCAAATTGTTTACAGCCTTTTATCCAAAAACGGACCATGTTTCCTATAGCTTACCTGTTTAAATATTATTAAGGCTTACAGTTATACCTAATAAAAGTTGTGAATACTTTGAGTGATAGCTGGGCCCCTTTACTTGGCTTACTGCTCTGTCACCCGGGCCCATTATAATATCAATTGGACAGCACAGGAAATCAGAGGTATGCAAGCATAGGCTATATAATACAATTTATATTCATCCACAATGTCTTTCTTCTTTTCTTTGCTTAATTATGCTGTTTTGAATTGAAGTCCGTGATGGTTCAGGTCTCATGGTTTCAGGGGCGACATTGGTATCGGGACACATAGACAAGGTAGCAGAGGGAACACAGGAAGTTAAAAACACAAAGAGAAAAACAGTGGCAGACCCATGCCATGATTCACTTCGGTGGTTTGTCTCATTTACTCTTCCAGCATGCCCTGTATTTTTAATGAATTCACAATACAATTTTTAACATCGCTTTTTGACAGCAATCCCCCAGTTGGAGAGTAAGACCAAAATGTGTTTTACACTTCGTATCTGGTGTAGTCAGTATTATATTTAGTGTCTTTTCACAAAGCCCACCTGCAGTGAATACCTGGTTGTTGACCTGTTTTTGGTTCTCCTGAGCCATGAGAACAACATTAACAAATTAGAGAAGAATACAAATGTAGGTCATGAAAGCACTCGTGTTAGTTATAGAAAGTCATAGCAGTAGGCCGGGCAGACATTTACATACTCCTGAGAAATTAGCAGACTCTAAACTTTGCACAACATATTTATTATTTCAAAAGTAAACCAGTTCCTGAATGAGGCAATTCATTATTGCTCTTTCAACCGAAAATGATTGCCTTTCAAACAAAGGTGCAATGAACTGTATGTGGGACCTTTCTGTCAGTAATATATTTTAGTACAACAAATCTGATTATATATAACAACAAGTATCTTAATAGACTACCAGATCAAAAAGATAATATGTGTTTTGGACAAATCAAATATCAATTTTTTTTGGAAGGGGGCAGATATGTATTGGATTTGTTTCTCTGGAACTTGGGTGTCCAACACCTTTAGTCATTAAATTAAACAAGTTGTTTAGAAACATATACAGTTTTCAACTCACAGGACTGATAACAGACAGTGGCTGAATTTGCAATTTCTTTTTGTGTTTTTTTTCTTTTCTTTTATGGCAGAACATCAAGAAATAAGTGGATTGTGTATAGACAATCCACTAATATATAGAAAGTATTTACCTGGCTTCTGAGAAGATGACATTGTAGTATTGTATATATTTAACTAATTTGTTAGCACAGCATTTAGAAAACACAAATGTATCTCTTTTTAAGCACTGTTTGTGTAGAGCCTGTTTCACATAATGTTGTGCCATGGCATGCAGTGGTCAGCATTGAAGATCTGGCAATAACTTCAAACATCTGGGCTCATCCCATCACGAATAAAATCCGGCTAAATCTGCAGGTGCGTGTGCGTGTGTGTGTGTGGGGCTGATATCCGAATGCTAAGTAGCAACAACCAAACTAGCATAACACTTCCATCAACATGTTTTATAAAATTGATAAATAATATTTTAATGTGTTTCCGCATCCCGTGGCTGATGTTTGCTCCCTCACGGTGGGGGAAAAGATGATCCTCTTTTAAAGGTTGCAGGCAGGATATTTGAAAAGATGCTCTGCTTTGATCAGTATACTGTAGTTGCATCTAACGTTGCTACGAAAGGCATGTGATATGTAAAGCAGGAACTACGGTTGCAGCAGTAATTTTCTGTGGTTGTCTTTGAACACAGTCTGTGTCTTGCATAGAGACACGTTTAAAGTGGACCTATCATGCTATATTTGAAAAATATATTGTAGGGCCATACCTATATAAAACATGCCTGTGGTTTTTTTTCAAAATACCAAACAGATCATGCATTTTAGCCATGCCTCATTTTGCTCTATTTGCTCTATTCCAGCCCTGTTTTTGCAAGGGCTGGAATTCTGGATTCTGTGACGTAGCTTTAAAGCAGGACCACGCCCCCCTGCAGGAGAGGGAGATCAGCTGCTGGGCTCTCAGAAGAGGGGGAGGAAAATAGATCTCCGCCCTCCGTGTTTTATTCTTATATGATATATAGAGTCGTTATTCATTTGTTTTAAAGCTCAATAAATAACAAAGAAGAGCTTTGACCGGGACTTTTCTAATTTTGTCCGGAAGATTTCAACTTTAACGGATATGTTGACCGGCGAAAACAAATCTAACTGAAACTCTGCCACACGGTCCCCTCGTCCCTTGGAAGAGGCGGAGAAGTGGGTGTTTGTCGTCTGCTGGTGGACTAACCGGAGAGAATTACAGCGAGGGAGGGATTGCATTGAATTACAGCAGCAGGAGCAAACGCTTGCCTCGGGGAGGGAGAAAAAGAGCCAGAGCGTCCAAAGCGGAGAATAAACAGAAGGGCAACCATGGCAACCATGCGCGGGAAGTCTTCTTCGCTGCTTTTGTGGCAGGACTACAGCTCCGCTTTCGAGCGGCCTCTCATTCCCCTGATAGGTGGAGAGTTGCCCATATAGGCGGAGCACCCCTTTTCTGACGTCAGAAACATTCAAATCTGTATCAGCTCCGTTGCAGCCCCGTTTTTAGTATTTGGGTACGGAGGAAAAGAGAGAGGGTTGTATTTTCTGACACTTGGTGAGTTCCCTGGAACACCGGGGAAACATATTCATGTACAAAAGTGCATTTTGCATGATAGGTCCACTTTAAGTTCCTCCAACTCTCGCCCCCCTCCTCCTTTGAAGACGGCCTGAAGCCTCTGATGATTGGCATCAGTTTGAACTTAGAACGACTTGGATAAGTTAGCGAAGACAAGCACAGGTACCGTGATTATCTGCTGCTTCAGGGCTTCATAAACAGGCTAAACAACAGGGTAGTACAGCTTTGCGATTGTAAGCAGAACTGCCTTGATCTCATGCACTAAGGACTTCCAGACTTTGAGAAGAATACAGGAGGACAGCACAGTGTGAGAAATTATTTACACATTTCCTGCTGAGGGTCTTGCAAAGCCAATGGAAAAAGTAGTTCCTGTCACTTTGGCACCATATTGATGTTCTCAAGACACATGAAAACACTTTTAAAAGTAATTGCTGGGCCCAAACAGGACACTTTGTTATATAAGGGGTGACTTTGCCTTCAGGGATTGTTCCTACTAAATGGGGGGGGAAAGCAACAACAACTCTTACAAAATTCAGAAGAACACAACCAGTTCACCAGAAGTAATTGAAAGTGCCGATCTTTGTTAATTCATTGAGCTGTTTCATGGGTTTTCAAAGCTAAATGGTAGCTTCATTTAAAACAAACATTTTCTTAGGGGGTTCATCTTAAGGCTTAGCAGTGGAAACGGCACAATAATTTGAATTCAAAATGATGAGGAAATTACACTAAACAGTCCAACCTTGTAACCCAGATAGGAGACACTTTTTAGACCTTCCACCCTTTTTATATTTAAAGATAACCATCTCTGTGCACTCAACCTTAAGTGCTATCAGTTGTGGACGTAATGAAAACTCTTGAAGGAAAAGAGCTGCTGCCTTCTTACACAACCAACTCAATTGAAGTCATTATGTTGGTTTGAACAAAAGCATCTTCTCTGATGTGTGGAAGTTTACTTGCTTTCTGCCAAGCATCACTTTAAATGTCATTTGTGCTGCTTAAACAGCTGTCACGTTATGGATACAAGCTTTTCATTCTCCAGCATTCCCTAGGACAGTTTAGCCAGTCGGTAGATCAATTGTATCTACTGACATTATCTCTTACCTGAACCCTAATATCAAAACAACCTTTATTTGTGAGACCTCACAAATAAAGGTTGTTTTGATATTAGGGTTCAGGTAAGAGATAATGTCAGTAGATACAATTGATCTACCGACTGGCTAAACTGTCCTAGGGAATGCTGNTGTCCTTGTATGAAAGGGTGCAAAAGGGCTTGCTGGTTGGGTCAGTCACTCAAGGTCCCAAGGGCTGGTGGGGGTCTTCGGGCTCTCAGGGTTTGAAGACTTCAGAGAGAGGGAGAGGAAGAAACACAAGACAGAAGAGGAGAAGATACGCAGACGGCAGAAGAATTAAAAAAGAAGAAAACACGAATGAAGTAAGCACAAGAATCAGACGAGGCTCGGATACTCAGATCCCCGATATGCCAAGTCCAAACAACACACGCAGAGGCGAAGGGAAGTCGAGCAGATTAAAGATTAGAGGTGAGCGAGAAACCATCAGTTTGTCTTTCACAAAAAAAAGACCATGAACAAAATGTCCTTCGACCCCATTTCAGATTTGCACAAATAGATTCAGCAACAGGAAGAAGGAGGAAAGGGATGGAATAGGATGAGAGCAAGAGCACTTGAAAAGTCAACCGACAGAGGGAACGAGGTGGGGGCACTGGTGCTGGTTGGATCATTAACTGAGCGATGAATGTTCATTGTTAATTCATCGTTTACATCAAATCATTTTAAGATTTGCAATGTGGATTTTTTGACTGTTTTTATTCACGTATCTTGTTGCAGCTATTCCAATACAAAACATTAAATGATTTATGTATTGGTGGTTAAGGTTAGATTTAATGTAACTAATGTGCAAATATATGGCTCTTGATTGGAATGTGTAAACTTTAACCCCATCAGATACAAACTATATTCTTCAATAAGTGAGACTGATGGGTTCTCTGTATGTACTTGCCTCAGCCTGTACTTCCAGCGGGCATAATGTGTGTGCATGTTGATATGTGTGCGCGTGTCTGTCGGTCAGTCAGAGTGCCAGCAGCGAAGGCGAGTTCAGGGAATCAGACGACTGCTCGCTACTGCTGTTCCGCTGGTTGGCACTGACCCCGCAGGCTCCCTCTGGGTAGGTGAACACAAATGAAGATGTGTATGAGGTGTTGTAGTTGCCAATGGCCGCTTCGTCATGGTTACCACCACCACCACCACCACTGTCGCTGGCCATGAAGCACGGCCTGCCTGCTGCCGGCTCACTTGAGCCATAGAAAGAACGAGAAAACTCTACCTCCTGCATTATCCCTGGCGGAAGCTGCTGCTGGATCGGAGGCTGGGACTGTGTGGAGGCCGGATGGGCTGTGTAGGCAGGAGGCAGATAGAAAGAGTCTTCCCTCACAGCCAAGCCCACGATGGAGACCGGAGGTTGTAAGGTCACGGGAGGGAGCTGGAGCTGGACTTGAGGCATCTGCAACGAGCCCTGCTGTGATGCCTCCGTGTACGAGATCTTACAGGACGGCTGGTGGGCCACCAGGACAAACTCCAGACGCTCCTTCTCCTTCTGCAGCTCAGAGATCTCAGCCTCCAGCTCGGCCTTCTCCTCCTCCAGGATGTCCGTCTCCTGTGGGCATGAACAGAGGAAGAAAGAAAAAGGAACAGGAGGGTAACACAAAGGATGGTAGAGGAGGGAAGAAGATGTGCAGAAGAAAGAGAGAGAAAATGTGTTAGTTACTCCAAACCTCTACTATAGTGTTTGTGGGTGGATGTATCCATCCCAGCAAAAATACCTCCTTCACCTGCAGTTAAATATGTAGGTTGGTTTATGTAAGAGACCATTAATTAGTCCGTAAATAGTTTGTATTGAGGACTGTAATTTTCATTACCACAGCTCAACACCCCATTATCATAAACCATAATCTAACATGTCCACATTTATCAACACACAATGCAATGCGAGGGAAGGTAAAGTATGTAATTATGATCACTACTCATTCTGGTAGTTAAAACAAGGCCTAGCTCACCGACTGCAGTCTGTCTGTGAGATCTCGTCTGCGGTTTCTACATTTAGCGGCAGCCAACTTGTTTCTCTCTCGCCGAACACGCCTCTTCTCCTCCTCCTCAGGTGTTAGCTATGTTGAAGGAGAAAAAGATCAAACAGATTAAGATCAAAGTTTTATATTTTATTGAAAATATTTGTATATTGTGTTTGGACTGTGTCAGTGTGACAACACCAGCTGTGGTTGTCTTGAGAGCAAAATGCCTTTTTTCAAAAAAAAAGTTTCCTAAAAGTTTGGGCGGAAATGCTTATCCTCCCCCCACAGACCCCAACATATACCTGACCTTCTCTGACAAAACTTCATACTAGCATATGCATATGGTCAGCATTCAGTAGACTGGAAGTTACTCTTTTTATGCTTGTTACCTATGACCGTGAAAGTGTTTGTGCACACTACTGCTCATCAACACAGTAAACTGTGGTTGAATCTGATTGTTTTGACCCCAATGTAAACAATGTACCTATACTGTATGTGTAACATGTCAACAAACAAACAATTCAAGCACACACACTTACTAACACACCAACATCTCCATCCTCACTCACAGACTCCTCTCGGGTACGACGGCTGCGGGTTCTGGATTGGCGGATGGGGCCTGGAGCTGGGCCTTGAGTGTCTGAACTTGTGGGGTTGAATGCAGACCCTGAGGAATAACTGGGGCCTGGCATGTCATACGGGTCAACCAGTGACACTGGCTGGGTCATTGTTGTTGTCCCAGTCCCACTCAGGCCAGAGGCCTGGGAGGAGACGAGGGTTGGCTGTACCATCCACTGCAGATCCTGACTGGTGGTGATGGCGGTGACGGTGGGCACGAATGAACTGGGCATTTCCCCTCCGACACTGGTCCCTGGCCCGATGCCCACAATGCTCAAGCCAGCTCCTGCTGAGACACACTCCTGTGCAGGAAATGGAAAAACTGGTTTTAAACATCATCTTAAGCCGTAGGTTAGTAAACATATTCAGACAAACATGCGTAGAAATGCAGGCAGAAACAAGCTTCGATCAACTGCTTTCTTAAAGTGTTTGTCATATTTAATAAAAACCTATTGGAGCCACGCAAACCGCATTACAGGCAACTTAAATAACCAAATGCTGCTATCAAGGTTCCAATTGTTAAAAACCAATATATTTCAACTCAATTTGAATTAAGGACAAATACAAATGAATACATGAAATGACATAAAATTTTTGTAATTTATTTTTATAATATCCTTACATTTTAAATGTGGTGGATATTAATTATTAGCCTATTTTAATAAATCTTTTAAACTTCCTGCCCCTGTTTTGGTATAATTTAGGAAGCCTTTTGTAATACCTTGGTAAAGATCAGTATATTTGCTGGTTTTGAATCTTGAACTGTTTGTCTCACAATTGATATATTTTAGGCTTGTATAAATATACAATAAAGTTTAAATCTTTCGCTTGTGTTTTGTGTTTTATTTTAGATCAGGAAGGAGAAGGTATTGCATTAGTTAATGTTCATATAAAGCGTGATAAGACGGACAGGCGGCTCGACCAATCATCTCTCTCATAGAGCGTGGCCCCGCCTTCTCCCCCCTCCTCGTCACACCCCTGGTGTTTCCCTTGGCAACGCGACGTAGCACTCCAAAATAGAACAAGCATTTACGTCACGGCGAGGCTCCGCTGCTTACGTACGGGGGTTCCGTTCTGCGGTGTGCTGTAAACTGAGCACGTTGTCATAGCCTGAGGGCTGCTGCCGGGACTACTAGGAACAGATATACCTACTATATTAAGACTGAATTATATATTTAGCAAAATAATGTTTTATCTGAACACCCAGTGGCAGGAGCACCGTACGTTGTACGCTATTGATTTGTCTATTATTATGATAGCTTAGCCAGATAGCCTATGTCATAATGTCTCAACTACAAAACACATTGCTAAACTACCACAAGACCTGCTGTAGTTATGAATAAATGCAAATATAACAGCTTTAACATTGTTAAATGTATTGTTGCTATTATTTTGAATGTTGTCTTACCTGTGGAGCAACGGTGGTCCGTGGGCTTCCGAAGGAGTCCACCGAGGAAAGGTACTGTGACTCTATAGATGGAGAGGAGCTCCCACGGGATCCGCTGTCTGGGTCGCCGGGGAACCCTTGGTACATCTCCCCGGAGGGACCGAGAGAGAGCAGGACTCCCGCAGTGAGGTCTTCTGAGAGCGCGGGGTTACCTGCAATGGCAGGGCAGTCCCACACAAAAACATAACTAAAGGAGAATGATGTGACAGGCGTTGTGAAGTTAGCCCAACCAAACCTACATTGATAATGGATACAAAGTTGGATAAACCCACCATAAGTTTTAGCCTCATTGTGTGTGCATGAATAAATGAATCGTTGAAGAATATTCCTAAATCCAATTTATGTTATGCCTAACAACATGTTGAGGTATTTTGTAAAAGCAAAGAAAGCACGAAAGTATTTATTTGGTAATCTCTTAAGAAGCGAAAGATGTGTATCCTACTTATTAATGTTTCCGACCTACTTTTAGACTCCATTTTTTTTATCAAACACATAGACACATCGTCCATAAAAAAAATCAATGTTGACTTACCGTTGCTGATCTTTTTGCAATTTCCTGGTAAAATGCTCTTCCAAAAAAGTTGCATGAAGAAGCTTAATCCAGTTCCCCGCGTTTACGGGGAAGCGTCCCAATTCAATGTGTTAAAAGTCCTCTCGTTTAGCTTTAAATCCTCGAAGCGTGGTCCTTTATCCGCTCGTCAAATGTGCGATTATGTATCCATAAAGTCCACTCTATGTACGCTGGAGGACGTGAAAAGTGACCTGTTACGGTACACAGTAGCAGATCTGGTCCTATGAATGAATCCATCCTCGCGGAGAACCAGAGCCTTTCTAGAGGTGGAGTTCCTCTGACGTACATGCCCATATTTGGACCGAATGTTGTGTTTGGTATCCTTGGTGACGTTGAGGGATTCCCTCTCCCACAGAAATGGACCAGAAGCTCACCTCGCTGTCGGATAATAATAGATGTTTTAGTACTATCATAGGCACAAGATATTTCTCACCGTCTGACTATTTCTGAGAGGAAATTTTAAGAAACTTCGGTAAGATAAATTTGGAAAGTATCTATTTATGACAATCTATGCTGGAACATTATTTTGGGGCATGTAGGTTAGCCTACGTCAATACATTATAACAGTTAGGCTACTATTACATAAACGGAATAAATAACATGCCAAAGCCACTATAGTTTGTCTGAATCGAATACCAGGTTCGCTTTAGCAGCATGGTAAACAAGATATGGCTATACATTATAATGCAACACACACAAATGTATGTCCCTCTCTGAAGGAATCCTGGCAGGCATTCAAGGGAAACCCTCCTGTAAAGTTTCTCAGGACACGCCCTGGGGAGTCCTCTGAGTTTGAGGAGCTTAACGTAATGTGAGGAAAGACTCCTTTTCACTTGTGTCTGAACACGCCCTTTACATGGAGGCAGGCACGGTGCCAAGTAGCCTAGCCTTTATTTGCCACAGGTTTGCAACGCAGCATCAAACCTACGCTAGGCTATAGCACCGAATAACATACAATTTCAGATACATATTTAGTTGTAATAAGACTCTATGAAACAGAAGCAACAATATCCTCATTACAATGAACAAAAACATGAAATGGTAAACAGTATAACTCTATCATGGACAGTGGGCAGCAGTGACGGAAATCGGTTCCTGTCATTGCAAACATCACCCGTTGGAGCAGAAAGTGATTCATTATGATAGCCTACATGAGGACACAAGTGGGAATGTGGCAGCTGGGAGGCTGGCTTTGGTGGGGGAGCTTGCGGGAAAATCGGATGGCAAGTCATGAATGAAAATCTAAAATTCAATGTATTTTCGGTGAATGTCAAGGGGCGGGCATGCTGCTGTGTAAAGGACTACAGCTACTGCTCATGTGTGTAAAGGCATGAGCAAAATGGAAGAGTTGGGGATAACAGCCAACAGGTTATTAGTCAGCAGCACTACAACAACGTCACAGACGAGGATCCACGGAGGACGTGTGTGTCCCATCCGAGCTGCCGTTACCAGTGCCGCTGAACCGGCGATGACTAACTCGTTGATGTAAGTTGTTCATGGTGTGGAATTGTTGAGGTGGATAGCTGATAACGCAAGCAAACAGCCCACATTCATGGGGAAATAAATATACGATAATTCCACGACATTCCGGGGCGAGGGTATAAGAAATCACAGAGATAACTGGTTAATATCACCCTTTGCTGCTTAAAATACGTTTAGATTTAAGAGTAACACAATCAAACACGTGTCCATATCTTTATACAAGGCAAACATATCACAAACACTCACGTTAAACAGGTTTTCAGGCTAAAAGTAACCGGTACCATGTGCTATCCTCGAGACTGAGTGTGTGTAGCGTTGTTCTGTCGCCATGGATATGCTGTGCCTCTGACGTATACAATTTGGTCTTTTTTGTTATGCTGCCTGGCAACAGGTTTCCGTGGTAACCGGCTACAGCAGGAGCAGACAATATGGCTTCCGGATTCTTTCTGTGCTGGATATCCGAGGAAAGCTGAGTATACAACAGGCAGCAGCGACTGTTATTGTTGTTTTAGCACAGTTTTAACCGTCAAAGCCCGTTGCTCGTATCTTTGTAAAATCAGGGAAGTTACGTTGAACTAGTTAGCAGTTTACTAAAACGTTGTTTTGTACCATTTACTCGACGTGCTTGTGAAATGCTTCGAAACCATAGACTGTATATATCAAGTTCGAAGCGCACGGTAGGCCTACATGTTGTTGTTACTGTATCGCAGATGTGGAGGAGGATGGGCTACTCCGATGTTTTGCTCGTGGATAAAGTTAAGTAGAAGTTTGACTATTATACAATGGGGTAACGTGTACCATTTTTTTTAAGTAGCCCACAACAGGGGAAGTTATGTAAATATTCGACACTGCGAATGACATTCAATATGTTTATTTGAAGGTATTAGTGATTAAGATTCACCGATTGCATCGGTGCACCGGTATAAACGTTCAAGATGCGAGTGCACCGGTTGAAAGGGTGCACATCGGCTACAGTTTGGGTTGAACTCGCGATGCATCGATTGTGGCGTCTCTTTGCATTGGTACAACCCGATTAATTCATATATATAATATTATCCACTCATCCAATTGCAGCACTCTGCAGAGACGATCTTTGATCTTTGCTTCGCTACTACGGAGCCCGGGAGCTGCGTCAAAGTTATCAACAAACCAGAAAGTTGAAGAGAAAGAAATACACAGCGCACCGAAAAATAAATATAAAGCAAACGTTTGGCAACAGTTTGGATTTTTCAAACAAGACGGAGAACTTGACAAATCACAAGCTATTTGCAAACGATGCCGTGCCGCTATAAAGTACACGAGTAGCACAACGAATTTAGCGACGCACCTACAGAGGCGACAAGGGGTGGATAGTACGTCTGCGGCTGCCTCCCCATCCTCCTCGGATTCAGCTGAAGCTAACCCGGCTATCCCTGGCGGCAGCAAGACCGGTGAGCAGCATATCCAGGGCAGGCCCGGCTCCAGGATGAAATGATTGAGGGGGCTGTCAAAAAATCAGAGGGGGCGATTTTTTTTCACAACAACGAAAAATACTGGCAATGTAATTAATTGACACACCAAGCTTTTTTCCTTCTCACTGCTCTACAATCTCTTTGCTTCTTTTATTTTTATTCCGGATTTACCTCTCATTCTGTTCTTTTCCTCTGATCTTTAATAATAGATAGTACATTATTAGATAGCTGCACTTTGGTTAACAAACTAACATTGATTTCCTCAATGTATAAATTGACAGGCTCTGTAATTATACCATAACCTTTTATCCTATCCCTTAACTCGTCTTCCTATACAGATTTACTTACTTACTTACTATCTACTCTAGTGATGTCAGGATTAAAGAACAATTATTTTCAGGATTGAATGTTCAAACCAAGGCTTAAAACCTGGCACTTCATAAGAAAGTGACTAATATATAAAACAAATATAATATTGGATCAAATATTACACCAAATGGACAGACACAGATTAAAAATAAAGTCCCCTGGTTTGTCAGAGTCTAACTGCCAAGAGAAAAATCCAATCAATGTTCCAAAATCCGTCACTAGATGTCGCTCATTGTAGCAATACGGTTTATATAATACATAGGCCTAACATATTATTATTATTAGAATTATTATTATATTAAAAGGCCTCGCTTTTGCAAAAACCTGATCCATACAGGCATTGCAGCCCTAAATAATAACAAGTAACATCATGTGTGGTGCTATCTATAGTTGCCTGTCTTGTTTGTTGTTGATTTCATATTGTTTTCATAGAGCTGTGAAAATGAATTTCCCCCTGGGGACAATAAATCTAATCCAAACTAATTTAATATTCAATCCCACACTTGGCGATTGAGAACATAAATTCGTAATTTACCTCGTTTAAAGCACTTTTGTTGTAATACTATGGATTTAATTGACACTACCAAAAGTTTCTTTTGTCCAATATCTCGCGGGCAGGTACATTGAATTAGAAGAAGAAGAAGTAGGTAGAAGAAGAAGTGGTAGAAGAAGAAATACGCTAACGCTACAAAAAGGCAAAACACTGTTACTCTGTTTTTACTGACATGTAACGTTTTATTTCACCTTGCTCTATGTTTTTTAACCCACATTCAAAAACGGGAACATCTTCGGGAGTTTCAACCGGGTACCGGCCACCGAAAACGGGGACTTTTCCCGGAAAACAGGGACGTTTTGGTCACCCATCCGACTGTGTTTACAGCTAAGCACACATGCTAACATTAATTAAGACTACAAGCTCACTTGGGTTTGAGGCTTTTTTACACGTTTCTTCACTGCCTGCCCGCATACTGTATCTGATCTAAACATAGTAACGTGTATTGGGGAAGATAATTATTTAAAGTTATTATTTAAATTGTGACATTTATTGTAATTTTTGATGGATGAATGATGCTCAAGGTGAGGGGGCAAAGAATACAACTGAGGGGGCAATGCCCTCTTTTGCCCCCTCGTGGCGCCGGGTCCGATCCAGGGGTGAAAAGTTAGGACGATTCTAAGTGCCCGTGACTTACAGGGGCCCATACAAGTAACCAATGTGATATCTTTTCATGGGGCCCAAAATCTCTGGCGGCGCCCCTGACGGGCCCTACACAAGGCGGCGTGCGTTGACGCTTGCCGGCGGGCATGTCTGAAGCTAGACCAACAACCAATAACCTGAATCTCCCGCTACGCTTTGCTCCCACAATGCAGTTCGGCGAAGCGTGACGTCACCCCATTCAAAGTGAATGGGCAGAAGCGTTGAAGCGTCAACGCACGCCGCCGTGTGTAGGGGCCGTGAGTGTATGGCAACTTTTTTTCACGCTCCGCTGCAGTGGCGGCGCCAGAGATTTTCTTTTAGGGGTGCTGTGGGGTAGCTTGACGTTTCACAGAGGGTGCTCAAACATTTAGGGTTTTCCCTTAATCTACCGGGTGCTACACTTGAATTTTCTACTGCTACACTCCCCACACGCACATACATAGTATATATATTAGAATGAAGTCTCAATAATCAGCTCACGGCATATAGGTGTAAGCAGGGATAAAGGGCTATTTTTTTAAGTCGGGGGTGGACCTAATATCCTCAAGGGGGGGTCCGGGGGGCATGGTCCCCCGGGAACATTTTTTTTTTAATATTGAAGTTAAATGCATCCACCTGGTGCACTTTGAGAGCAAAATTAAGAGATCTATGGATACATCTCTCAACACCCATATGAAACAGAACTGGGCTTTTTCTTGGATATTTTACAAATCATTCCCCTTTTAAAGTGTATTCTTGTTTTACTGTCATGTAGTATTTCATAATTGTTTTTCATTTATTCTCTTATTGTTTTATAACTATAATGATCATATGAAGGTGTGCCTCGGAAATAATTGTTTACATAAATCGTGACCAAACCATTTGAGACCCACTGAGATAACTTAGACTAAAGTTAACTATCTAAACACTCAGAGAGTCCTTTAGCTCACCTGAGTCCCTCAGTCTGACAGGAGAGGACATTCCCTTCACCTTGTTGTAGAAACAGCTCATTATATCCGTTAGTGCAGCTAGCTATACAGATGCCAACAACACGGTCCCTGGCACGGTGTGCTCTCTCTCCCTGTCTCTCGCTCGCTTAATCACACTAAATGCGCGCCTGCCACACACACACGCAGAGCCGAGCTTGAATGAAACACAGAGACCCAGAAGTACTTGTACTGTACCGTGGCATATTATTTTCGAATCAATCATTTTTCAAATTATGAATTTCATATGTAAAAGTAAATAAATACATACATTTCTTGAGGGTGCTTGGGGGGTGCTATGGCTATCCTAGGGGGAGTTTCAGCACCCCCTAGCACCACCCTGGCGCCGACTGTGTGGTGTCTCCACATCAACCAAAACCCTGACTATTTCTTTCAACTCAGTATTCTACATTCTTATATTCAACAGAAAATCATTAAATATCTTATTTTTAAAAGTCATTTTCTATCAGCTGTGCACTGCTACTATCTACCAATTGTGGACCAATAATATAAAAATCAGCGAATTAGTGTTGATACTGCAAGGAGACATATTGTGTGAGAGAAAATTGAAGATGTTGTTTTAATTGCTGATATATTTATGAATCCACGTCACGTATTCAGTTTCGGTGGCAGTTCCTCATGTTTGTCTAGAAGTCTTCTCATCAGTGCTCTATAAATAGAGAACTACCGGCGATTGGGCTAATATTTAATGCAGGCCGAACCGATATATTACATGCGTTATGTGATGACTTTTAAAAGAGAAAAAGCAAGCACACTCGGAATAAAGTATTATTTATTTTATATTTTTTTTACAGATTCATATCCGGCATATAAACACCATATCCAACGTGCATGCGCTAGACAATTCCAATCACCAAGGCTTAAACCATAGCTGAGGATCTTGGGTAACTCAGTTCAGTGGGTATGTATCCGGTTATTTATTTTGACGGTTCAGTTCTGAAGATGCAAAAAGTCAGTTCCTGACAGATGCCAAAAAAAGCGCAGAGAATTATGAGAATTAAAAAAAAAAATAAAAACAAGGAATAGGATTGTGTGTTATTGTTGAGTAAATAACAGTGTGTTATTAGAAAAGAATAACCAAATTAAGAAGGAACAAAAACATTTCTCGCGACGGCAAAAAAAGTCAGACATTCATACGATTTAAAAAAAAAAAACAATAGTCGTGGCCTTGATATTGAGTAAGAACATGTTTTTATGAACCACACAGGCTTCCGGTCTTCCCAAGACGCCCCGAGCGGTAACAAAAAGACGTGTTGGCAGCAGCGAAAACTAACCAATAGAAATACATTGCCTTTTTAAAATCCGAATCAATAGATTAAATGTTGTGACTATACAACGAAATGCCGTGAGACTGGGTGGCCTGTGAAGTGATTACATAAACAAAATAACCTCTGAAATTGACAACCCAATTCCAAAATGTGCTTAACAAAACACTAAGCTTGTGGGCCTTGGCTCTGTGGCTCAAGGTTGGTTAGGTGCGATGGTCTTCCTTAAGCAGGGGAGGCCTGGCAAATCGCCCACTGCAGGCCAGCATCCTGCGTTGTGTGTCGCCTGGGCAAGAACCACTTCACCTCAACATTGCTCCTTGTGGGGATTTGCACCAGCCCAGATATGAGTGTATGTAAGTTGGCTTTTGGATGAGAAGGCGGGCTAACAAGTGACTTGAAATGTAAATCGTATAGCATGCTAGCCTCTCCAGTATGCTAGCCTCCCGGGGATGCTAAAAGCCCCAGTGTGAACAGCTTCGCAGCTAGTTGCCTCTAGCCTGCCACTTCAGTTATAGGGCAACAACCCATGTGCCAAGCCTTAATCTCTATTAGCTAGCGTATAGGGCGTTACCCTCTAAGCTAGTTGCCTGTGTTGCAGCTCTCTCCGCTTTCAAACCTGGCATCCCAACTGCAAGCAACCCAGCCTCGCAGTCCAACTTTTGCTTAAGAGGGTTCTCTGTCTGAAGTTGTGAGATTAAGTCCTCTTGCCTGTTATTTCCGGCAGTCGTTTCCCAATGTGCAAAAATTGTAATTATAGTCATTATTGTCATTATAATTGTAAATGTTGAGTTTTTGTAAAAACAAAATGAACCAAGCGAACCTTCTGTTAAAATTGTGTTTCCAATAATAGTGGGCATGTATTACTATTATGTTCAAAGTATTTTTTTATAAATAAAAGGGTCACTGTTGAACAGTTTTATTCCTAAAGGAGAGTTGGTTGTATGTTATTTATCTGTGGAGTTATGGGGGATTCTTAACGTACACTGGTGTATTGAATGCTTTTTCTGAGGTGGGCTGTAAGCCAGAGAGGATTTAACCCAGACTTGTTACAACTTGTGAAATGATAAACAGTTTAGTTTTAAAATATAACTTAAAAACACACCCAAATACAAAAAACACCTTTCGAATCGATATTTTTTTTAATTTTCCCCAGTCCTTTCTTCCCTTTTTTAGCCCCTCTTTTTCTCTAAATAATATTTGGCTGTTTCTGCTGAAGATAACTGATTTGAGAGAAAGGCACTCCAAGTAAATGACCTAATACTAAGCTAAAGAATGGATCATATTCATCTTGAAGGAACTTATTTGCTCCCACAGCACATCACTAGAATCTAAAAAAGATTTATTTTCGTGCCTAACTCAATATCACCTCTCACAGGCGAGTTATCTCACACACTTTACAATAAGGCCCAAACTTGTGTGAAGAGAAGAAAAACTCCAGAATGGCAAGTTTGAGCAAGTTGATTCAGTCTGCCTTCAAGCAGAGAAAGCCAAGAGCTCAAAACTTTGAAGGGAGTAGCTGAGTTCCTAGTCTTGCAGTTTTTTGCATGGCCAGAGAATTATCTAAATGTTCAGCATATTAGCCAGTTGAACAGAAGGAATAATTAGTGATTGTTTAAAAAGAATTCACATAAAAGAACTAAAATGACTCATCGATATGAGATTTTCCATGAAAGGAACGAATGGCTTAGTCGCGCAAAATCAGACAGAGAGCCTGTAAAGGCGCCTAACTGCGGCCATGGACAACTCAAAAAATAAGTCACAAAATCTGACACTGAGGTGGTCCAACGTCACCGCGGCCAGATGAGCAGCCGCTGACAAAGTGTGTTTTCCGCAGCGCGAGGACGCTACACCATGCAGAACTGAATTGTGCGGCTTATCATCGTTGATTCGAGAACACACAGCAAGACAATCCTCGCTCTCTACACGCAGAGGGCAGGTCGCCAAAAAGGCCCAAAACGGGTCATAAAAAAACAAACAACCCGTACCTGTGCACCCGCTACAGCAGTGGAACAACTTCCTGGCCTGGACACCAGTTGCACCTCACCGTCGCATTCGCTGTCTATTCGTCGTACGAAACGGTTAGCACGCCCAACTCTGGGATTTAACCACGGTCCACTCTACATCGACGTACTCAACGTGACTGTGTGATGGAGCGTATTAACGAGAGCGTCGGCAGTCCCCAACCGCCACCCAACAATGCAACAGGTGTGTTCTTAAAAGCTGTATAATTTAAAACCCCCAGACATTGTACTGGTACTGGGACAGTTTAATAATTCAACCAGTTGACACTATTAGCGAATATCTATAGCGTAAAGCATCAATTGTGCAGCACATCAAACTTACAAGGCTCTGCGTCATATGAGAATATTTATCGTCAAATACAAGAAAACCTATTGTATTGATTTCCAACATGTGAACGCAGTAGTTTTTTCTTATTTGTTATGGTCTTTCAAGCAGGCTACTAATAAACGGAAATAAAAAACATATGTTTAGATCAAATAAAGTGTATCTAATCTTTATTATCTTAATTGTAATTCAAATAATATACACCAGTCTTTATATATTAAATAATCCACA